>NC_056731.1:941836791-941989291 GCF_019279795.1 Protopterus annectens | reverse complement strand
CCCAGAGTTAACTTCATATGAGTTTACACTGTTGTGTGTTGATTATTACACGGATGAAAAATCTGTATTTTGTACCTGTTGTTAAATAGATTCCTGTAGAGAACAGAAAAGGCGAAAGGCAGGGTAATGAGTTAATGAGGACAACTCTGAGGAGAAGAGACCAAGAGCAGATTAGTACATCCGTGATTAAGACAGAAACAGAAAATCAGTATTTACTGATATTATGTAAATAAGCTTTTCATTTCAAAAACCCAGCTTATTTACTTCATATGACAAGTCCGTCTTATGCCATGGTAGGGTAGTTGAATGGGCAGCATGAGAAGGCGGGAATGGGGGCAGAAATTAAACGTATTATAGTCAATGTGGAGGTTGAGGCTGTGCAGATGCATCAAGTATGTTCAAAATAGGTACACAAGAAATGCATCATATTTAATGTACTGCAACATTTTAATGAGATTCTGTCAGAGGAAAGATACATGTGTAGTTCAGTTAAAGTTTTGTTACTGAATCCAGTAGCATCAACAAGCAGAATGGGATCATTAATTTATTTTCTGGTACCCACTTTATTCTGTCCAGGCTTGAGGGTGTGCAGAAGCCTGTTCTAGCATTCAGATGGCATAAAGAATAGAATCCGTCCCAGAATGGTACCATTCACGCATACACACACACACATGCACGCAAACACTACAATGGATGTTTTTTTTTTTTTTTTTTTTTTAAAGTACAGGCTCACCAGTTTGCCTATATGCATGTCTTGTCTTTGGGATGGGGAGGAAACTGAAGACCTTGGGAAAGAAAACATGCCCACAGGGATGATGAGCAGGTTTTCTGATATCTATAACTAGAACTTTAACATCAGGTTATAGGATGTTCATGAACATGGACACAGGGATGATGAGCAGGTTTTTTGATGTCTGTAACTAGAACTTTAACATCAGGTTATAGGATGTTCATGAACATGGACACAGGGATGATGAGCAGGTTTTTTGATGTCTGTAACTAGAACTTTAACATCAGGTTATAGAATGTTCATGAACATGGACACAGGGATGATGAGCAGGTTTTTTTGATGTCTGTAGCTAGAACTTTAACATCAGGTTATAGGATGTTCATGAACATGGACACAGGGATGATGAGCAGGTTTTTTGATGTCTATAACTACAACTTTAACATCAGGTTATAGGATGGGAGTGGTGCAGTATAGTCAATGGGCACTATCAGAAAGTTAGTAGCATTGGCTGTTTACTAGTGAGTCTGCTTCCTGCCATAAATGATATTTAGTTTGTTTTAGTAAACAGTGCCGCTGCATCCAAAACATTTTTCAAAGGGAACATTTTGTAGGTGCAGTTGCGGCAGTGTAGTGGGAAATCTGGCATAAAAGAGAGCATGCAAAAATATGTGATCGTATACTTAATTCAGGTAACCAGAAACATTGTTGTGTTCATTCCCCAGAGTTATTCAGTCATTCAAAGGATAGGTTTGTGAACTGTATTTGTTCATCCTGTCTTTATGACTTAGTGGTACTGTGAGAAATGATTTTACAATATTTTTATACTTTCACAATATACAGGGAAAATATCTAAAGTTCAGAGAGAGGGTCTTAACTTCAGTCACTTTGCAGCTGCCTGAGGCAGTGGGAGCCATAGAGTTAGAATAATAAACTGGGGTGGCAAGGTGGATAATGTATCTGCCACATTGGTAGTGCAGAGTTTGAACACACACACACACACACACACACACACACACACACACACACACACACACACACACACACACACACACACACACACATATTAAAAATTTTATCAGTTTAATATCTGATCAGTTAAGCATACTAGGTGGTGTGGATTACAGTACTGATTTATTGCATTGCAAAGAAATGACAAGTGAAGTTTGCATATCGCAGTATGTGAACATAATCCAGTGCTGCCCTACCAGATACGCATTGATAGTTGCAGGTGACCCATATAAGACACAGGAAAGTGCTGAACTTGGTTGCAGGCTGAAAAGAACAGGATAGCAGCATCCTTCAGCTAATGTATCAATGAGATTTGTTTCTTGCTAGTGTAGTGCATAGAGAGCCAATCTACTACAACAGTAAACTTAGAAACACAATCAGTTAGAGTCAGTAGGTGGAAACAAATAACGAAAAGGGCAGACTTTTTAAAAAAGAGATCTAACCAGAAAGCAGCTGCTTTGTCTGAAATTTAATACCATCACAGTTGTCCTTGACACACATGAGTATAATTCAGTTTGACAGAATACTTCCTTGGGTAGATCATCTCTGCAGTTAATTGTGACATAACCCAGACATCATCTTTTGGTTAGTACACAGAACTATAGTATAAGAAGTTCTCTGTCTAAATACAGTTTGATGTACTATAGCCCAAGTGTGCAGATAACAACCAGAAAGGTTGAAAAGGAAACTATAATTGCTGCTTTCTCTCCTCTTTCCCTGATGGTAAAAATCAGTTGTAGCTCCACCCTGGGTGCACAGAAAAAAACATTTGTTGGCTAACCATCTTTTCAGTCTTTCAAACTTTGTCTTATTTAAAATTACTGCAGACAGGAAATTCTTTATTCCCTGAGTCTTTTCATGTGTTTTACTTGAGTTCCCAATAGTTTTGCATTTTCTTTGTGGGAAGTGAAAAGCAATCCATACCAGTAATTGCATCTTTGCTGTTTTGAGAATCTCTGATTTCCATTTTGTTTAGCTTACAGAATTAAAGTTTACTGGACTGAGCCCTGACTGTGCAAGACCGTCACTTTTTCCTTTGAGTATGTCAAGATTTCTTGGTTTAATGATTTTTGCAGTAATGGGTACAGTTGCTACTTATAGTTTTGAAAGAAGTTATTAAATGCATTATTTCTTGTTATATAATAGTAGTACCATTTCAGTAGCAATACGAGTTACAAAATACTGACACAGCATAGTTGTAGATGCTGAATATCTCACAATGTTTTAGGTTAAAACCAGAGGTAGCAGATGTTGAGCTGATGGGCTGCAGCAGTTTTATTGCTAAAAATGAATTAGTTTGTATTAAGTTTAATTTCTATTATCCAATGAGTAGATCAAATGTATGAGATGGGTGAGATTGGTGTCCATTTGATTATTGCAGCTTAGGTAATAACTCCACAGTGCATACCATGCAGCTCCCTGTACCTGCTCCTGAGTGCAATTCTCAGACACATAGTTACACTCTAACAGGCATGCATTCTGTGAAAACGGTGTGGCAGTGCAAACAATAGTTAAGTGATGGCTATTGGGCTGGCTGGATAATACCACAGCAAAATGTTCGTTTACATTATGTAAATGTAGCTCTATGATTCGTGTGTGTGTGTTATGTATATAAATTTGGAAATGGTTAAACCGGTATGCTTCATTTCACATGTTCATGGTAATAAACACTGCATATTTCTGACTGTCAACAAATGGGTATTTAACACTTTAATTCTGCTTAACTCTGAAGCCCTTAGTGGAAAAAATAGCCCATTCAAACAACTACAAGCTTGTAAGTGGATGTTTACAAAGAAACCCTGCCAGCTTTGTTTTTCTGAAACTCATTACATGTATGTTGTCTTGTCTTTGTGAGTGTTGTGCTGAAAGTTCAGAAACACTTTTTTCATCCCATGACAACATAATGACAGTGTCTTATGATATTTGCCGGTTGGCTCTGATAACGATATTTTACTCGGTCTCAGTTCTCTTAGTTTAATTTCTTTAGTATATTTCTCTTTCATGTTTATCTTCTATTGCTATTCATTCTTAAATTTAACTTTTTTAAATTTATTGTGACAGTCTGGTTTATTTTATTATTGTACAATGCATAGTTCATAAGCAGTTTAATAAACCTGAACTTGCATATGATAATTTAGGACCTTGCAGAACTGTTTTGTGTGATTACTGATGAAGAGGGGGTGTTGCTGCCTTAGTATATTTTTGTTGGAAAAGGCAGCAACACAAAACTATCCACACCTGTTTGTGATAATTAGTCAGGCGTCCACTGTTCTGACTGCAGTTGTCATGTTTTATTTGAGGGTGGAGGGGGAGGGCTTGCTACTTTTTATGCATTATTTTGGTAAGATTAAGTACATTTATCAGTTCGTATGTACCCTCTCTTCTCATTGCAGTTCTGGTTATTGGTGGGGGGGGGGGGGGTGGCATTGCAACCTGTAAGTTCTTTTTTGGAACCAAGTTGGAACACACTATTGTGAGTATTTTTTTCAACTGGCCAGACAGAGATGTCTGAAGTATGCTGAGTGTTATTGTCATTAGTGGGAGGTAGATTGCTGCCATTATGTCTTATTTCTGGAAGAAGCTAAAAATACATTGTCATTTCTAGAAGATAATTAATCATGCCCAGTGTTACCGTTTTAGTTGTGTTTTTTAGAAGGGTATGATTACCTTTGTGGATTATTTTGGAAACAAAGTAAAATAGATTACTTAGGGAAGCATTTCTTTCATTTGGTTAATCAGAAGTTACATTTCTGTCCCTCATACACTCCTGAAGTATTAATGTTGGAAAGAAACTGAAAAACATTACTCCAGACAGTGTGCATGTAGTTATTGTAGGGATTTCTGACATTTTATGGTCTTGGTGACCAGAAGAAGTGTAATACACTGAGGAGTATTTTTTTTTTTTGCATTTGCTCAAACATTTCTTGTATCCTACTTCTTGTTGTGGTTAAAGAAGAAGAAGTAGATGCCTTCACGTGTCATTTTTGAGGAAAAAAAACCCAAAATAAATGACTAGATAATAGTGACTGCAGTTGGGTATTCAGATGTATACGTTTTCCCAGAGAGCACTTGCAGTAATTGGGTTGGCAAGAGTGTTGATACCTTTATCTGTTATTGCAGGAAACTGTCTGTCTGTGAATAATCTGTTTCTGCCAGTATAGGCTGATACAGTGCTGTTTTTAATACTTTGCCAGCTGTGTAGTTTACCATTTTGCTATGTATATTGCTAAACAACAATGTTATGTGTAAAATATGATGTGATGTTGTTCTATCTCGCCTTCATTCTTACTAGATTGGGTTCGGATCCGATCCTCAGATCCGTCTCGGCCTTTGTTTCTAAGCTCGAGGCTCTCTCCCAGCTCGTGGTAAAATCCCTATCCCACCATGCACTAGAACCCTCTCCAGATCTCGTTTGCCACTAAACAAGATCTGGTGTTCGTCTGTGAGCTCTGGCTAAGTATTATCTTTCTTTACCTGTTTTTTGCTATTTCAAAGTTACGAATTTTTCCTCTGACTTTTATCTTTAATAGTGTGAATAAGTGGCTAATTAGTTTTCCACTGTTGTTTTGTGTTGTTGCAATTGGCCGTTGTCTTTCGTTAGGCCTTGTTTTTCCCGCTCTTGGCTTTTACTGTGCACTAAACTGTTAAATAGCCTTTTTTCCTTCTAATTTCTTGTTAGTGTTTCTGTTGTAGTTTTGTTACAGTTCGTTTAAGTTAGAGGACTGTAACCCAGCCCGTTTAACTTAGACTTTTTTTGTCTTGTTATTTCTGTTTGTTCTGGTCAAAGCCTGTTTATGTTAGAGGGCTTTGTCACTTCCCCTTCCCTATGTGCTCCCCATTTTTCTCTATAGCGTCACCCGTTAAGTTAGAGGGTATAGCTTAGCTATATATCTATCCTAAAAAAAAAAAAGTTTTTTATTCTGTTTTTTTCTATTGTGTGTGTTATTCTTCAAAATGTCTAGCAAGGAATCGAAACAGATGTGTTTCAACAAATGTGACAAATGTAGAAAGAAAATGCCCCTGAGTGATAAACACACACTTTGTGTTTATTGCCTTGGGGCCGTCCATCTCCAAGAGGTGTGTTGTATTTGTCATGCTTTCAGTCATAGAGTGCTCCTGGAGAGGAAAAACAAATTAATCCTGAAAGGACTTTTAAAAACCCCCTTCTCTGAGACACTGGAAGAAGGTCCGGGTTCATCCACATCTGACAAGTTCCCCTCTTCTAAGTTTGATAAATCTGTGAAGAGGTCTTCCTCTTCCACTTTATTGTAGCCGACACAAAAGATTCAAAAATTATCCTCTTCTGATCCGAAGGTTATCGGATCTGGCAAAACTTCATCAGCTCTGACACCTTCTAACTCGGTGCTGGTTGAGTTTGAATTAAGGAGCCAGTCTCCAACCTTGGAACCAGTCTCCCCTACTCTTAAATCTCCAATTTTATAAAGGTCAAAATCCCCCACCTCTTCAACTCGGTATTCTAGGAGTCTGTCAGATGACGATATGGATCGGGTGGTACAGAAGCTCTTAAGGACACCGATGCTGGCCAGGTTACTGTTGGATACAACCCCGAGGGCTTTGGATCCTACAAAATCATCTTCTTCTGTTCTGATTCCTCCTCAGATTCAACCCCTGGCTTCGGAGTCGGAAGATCCAGAGCTGGAGTTAGTGGAAATGTCAGATCTGAGACCTACCACACGCTCAATGGATCCGACTATGGCTCGGATGTTCTTGGCTCCATCAGAGTTGGAGGAATCTAGGCACCGACACTCTATAGTAGGGTCGGGGGGGGGGTGTCGGATTGGACATTTGTCGGATCCCACTTTGCCTCTCCGGGCCTCGGCTCGGCTGAGTTTCGCTTCTATCTCAGCCTCGGGTTCATCATTTTTTGGTTCCGGTGGGGGGTCCCTCAGCTTCTTCGGATCCAGGGATAGCTTCAGATCAGGGACAGGGGGCTTTTGAGATAGTGAGGAGGGTGCTGTCTCCACAGACAGGTCCACAATAATCTGCAGGTATTCCTTCCTCTAAAGCATCGGTGACTGCCTCTATACCCCTGCATCCACGGGGACACAGAGATCCTAGGCCTCACCACTCTTCTGAAACCTCCCCCGAGTACCCTTCTGCAGAGGTCCCTTGGAAAAGACTGTGCAACTGGAAGTATGTAGACTCCCCAGAGGAGTCCATCACTTCTGATACGGACCTCAATGAAGCTGAAGGGTCCCCATGGTCGTCTCCTGATGATGTCTCCTTTGGAGACATCCTGGAAATGCTAATGCAGAGAGGTGGCTGGATGTCCACCAACACTTCTGCGGAGGAGTCCATATACCTGAAAGCTTTTGGATCTCACCCTTCCACCTCTTGGGTGTCTCCACCTTTTGATGAACTCATGGACCTAGTTTCTTGAAAGGCATGGGAGTACCCAGACTCAGTGGAACCTATTCCTAGGAGGCCAAACAAATTTATTACATCCCCGTGGACAAGGCTTTTCTAACTGAGTCCCAGTAGATGCTATGGTTGTGGCGGCGGCCACCAAGAAGGAACTCTCAGAGACATTTTTTTGCTGTCCATCCCCCAAACATGGAGTTTCAGACTATGGACAGGTACCGAAAGCGCATTTTTTCTTCAGCGGCTTCTCTCAGATCATGGAACTACTTCACTCATTTTACAAGACTGCAGAGGGATCTCCTGAAAGAGCTAGGAGATACTGTCCAAGGATCAATAGTTGAAGGGGTTTTAGACAAAGTATCCTCTCAGATCTCTACCTTAAATTCAGTTGTTAATGCCGTCATGATACTCATTTCATATGCAGCAAATGGGGAGAGTAGAGAACCGGGTTCTGGAATTTCCCTAAGGAGACATTCTTGGATGCGTTTGTGACTTTGTGGAGCCCTTTAAGTCTTCCTTTGTAAATGTCTCATTTGAAGGCTCATCCTTATTTGGGCCTAAGGTAAAGGACACACTCACCAGGTGTGAACAAGAGGGAAAGACTCTGTCTGCCGTAGGAGTCCATTTTCAAATGCCTACTAGACCTTATCCCAAAGGTCAGAGAGGTAGTGGTAAAATGTGGTTCTGGAAATCTCAGAGAACTTTTCAGAACACCTGTGGTGAAATTTCTCCCAGTGGCAGAGGGAGAAGTAATAATGGAAGATTCTGACCGTGCTGCAGAGGGGATCCGCAGAATCAGGGTGACAGAGAATCTTTCTTTAGTAGGCCCTTTCAGCGCTCCTGAATGGAGGCCCGACTGTTTAGCTCTGGAAGCAGTTGGGGGTCACCTGTCTTTGTACCCAAAAGCCTGGCAACAACTGACAAAAGACAAATGTGTTCAAAGCAACATATCCAGAGGTTACACCATGTCCCTTCCCATTCCGAAGTTAAAAAAGTTCTGGATGTCCCACCCAGTCAAAAGGAATGAGCAACTCTAGAAAGTTAAAAGTTGCTACACAAAACAGTCATCCAGAAAGTCCGCACAGACCAAATAGGATCAGAACTTACCCAAGATTATTTTTAGTTCCAAAGAAAACAAGGGACTGAATACTTATTCTGGATCTCAGCATTCTAAACAAATCAGTAGAAAAGGCCAAATTCCGGATGGTAACACTGCAGTCAGTATTCCCATTCCTGGGAAAAGATGATTGGATGTGCTTTATAGATCTCCAGGATGTGTACTAACACATAAAAATGGACAGGCAATCCAGGAGAGATCTGCGCTTTCGGCTGGGAGCCAGTCACTACCAATTTCAAGCTCTGTCCTTTGGCTTCACTACAGCCCCCAGAGTGTTTACCAAATGTATGGCAGTAGTAGCAGCTCACTTGAGATATCTAGGATTCTGAGTGTTTCCATATTTAACTTTTCTTTTACTGAAATTCGAAAGAATTGGTTAGAAACAAGGGCAAAAGAGAAAAAGAAAGTAATGCAGGTGCTTTTGCATGTGGAAAATGCAAGGTTTGTGATAGAATTATCAATCTTGATGATCATAGAATCAACGGGGTTTTATATCAAGCGCTGGATCATTTTGATTGTAATTCATTTGGGGTTATATACATTATAGGATGTAATTGTGAAGAGAGAAAATTGTACATAGGACAGACTAAGCGTAGGGTAAAACAAAGAATTATGGAGCACATAGGAGATATTAGGAACGGCAGACTTGATAGTCCTGTTGCTAGCCATTTCCATCAATTTCGTGGCGGGGAATGTACTGGTTTTAAATTTAGTGTTTTGGCTAAACCATGTGGGCAAGGGGAAGCTAATATTAATTTTCAACGTAAATTGTTAAATATGGAATCCAAATTTATTATTAATTATAGGACTTTGTTTCCCAACGGAATGAACTTGGAAATTTAATTGTTATAGAATATAAAAATCATATTTATGCATATTTATGCATTGCATTTGATATAATTATATAAATTGATATTGGTGTTTTTCAGTATTTAATTGAAATTGTTTCATTTTTTCATTGATTAATTGTTTAATTAATGTGAATGAATTGGGTGTATATATACTGGTTGAAGTAAAAGGATGACATTCCATGTGAAGGCGAAGGCCGAGGTACCAGAATTTCAGTAAAAGAAAAGTTAAAATCCAGTTTGGCTGCTTTTTATTTGGTGTTTTTTCATGTTGGAGCTTTGTTTTGGATTTTTTGAAGTCCAGAAGTGTTTTTTGTTTCCATATTTAGACAACTGGCTCCTAACTGCCACAACCAGGCATCTTCTGATAAAAACAAGGGACACAACCTTGCAACTCTGCTCCCACCTAGGGATTACAATAAACTATGAAAAATCTATTGCCCTCTCAGCATGTGGTATTCATAGGGGCAGAATTAGACTCAACACAAATGACACCAAGACTTCCACCAGAAAGGATCCAAGTACTAAGACATCGGGTGACATACCTCTTGAGAAAGAAGAAAGCCCAAGCAAAGATGGTTCTAAAAGCTCTGGGAACCATGGCAGCAGCGATAGTCTTGATCCCAGTAGCATGTCTGCACATGAGAATTCTTCAGTGGCTGCTAGCCACTCAGTGGTTGATGCAAGTACTGCCAATGTCTTACAAAATAATCATCACAGAAACTTGCAAGAAGGATCTTCGTTGGTGGCTTTACTCCACTCAACTGACTCTAGGTCGACCGTTTGTACTTCCACAACCAGTGGCCAGAGTGACCACGGACGCATCTCAGATAGGGTGGGGGGAGGGGCATTATCTGGGAAAGACAGTCCAAGGCACCTGGCAGGATTATGAGGCCCGCTTGCAAATCGATGTTCTAGAGGTGAGAGCAGTGTTTTTAGTGTTGCAAGCATTCCAGGTCTCTCTTCCTCTGGGAACTAATGCAATCCAGACAGACAACGTATTAGTTGTGTGGTACATAAACAAGGAGAAACCAGATGTTACCCTCTTTGTCGAGAGGCCCTGAGAGTAGGGCAATGGGCAACCTCCTCCCAACATTTTCTGGCGGCAATGCATATCCCGGGAAAATCCAACGTAATAGCGGACAGACTCAGCAGAGCGATTCTGATGCCTCATGAGTGGTCCCTAAATCAAGAAGTAGCGGAAAAGATTTTCCAAAAATGATGCCAGCCTTGCTGTGATCTCTTTGCGACATCGATGAATGCCAAATGCAGCAGCTACTTTGCCTTTATCCCACCTCCAGGGGAGTCACCAAGGGATGCACTTGTCCACAATTAGCCCCTGGGCCTCCTCTCTGCTTTTTCCCCCTTCACACTAATTCCAAAAGTCCTCCAGAAAGCAAATCATTTGGGAAGAGACTTGGTACTCTTTGCTCCATACTGGCCTTGTCAAATCTGGTTCTTCTTCCTATGGACTCATCTTCGAGAGGAGCCATGGATTCTGGACCCAGTTCCAGACCTTCTGACTCGTGCATCAGGAATGCCCCATCCATCCCTTCAGACCCTCAAACTGACAGCTTGGCTGCTCCATTTCCAATGATAGCTAGGTTTCCAAACCTCTCCTCTCAAGTTGAACACATTCTAATTTCTTCTCATAAGGATTCAACAAGGAAAATATATAAAAGCAAATGGAAATGATTCTCCCTATGAGCTACTTACAATAATAGCAACCCTTTTTTTGCTTCATACTTCATTCTGTATTTCTTAGCAAAACTCTAATGATGGAGCTGTTGCAGCTACAATTAGAGTTCAGCTAGCAGTGCTCTCCAGTTTTTATTTTGGAGACTTGGGCTCCAGCATAATGTCTCATAAAGTATGCAAAGCTTTCTTAAGGGTACCTTGTTGTTAAGGCCACCTGTCATAGACCCTCCAACACCATGGGACTTAAATTTTCTCCTTTCCCGCATAGTTTTTATTCCTTTCGAACCAGCATCATCTTGCGAATTGAAATTCTTTACTTGGAAAACCATTTTTTTGATATGAAGGGAGTCACAGTTTCAAGCTTTGTCTATAAAGCCCCCATACCTGCTTTTCCATGGAGACGGTGTCCTTACGAACAAACCCCTCCTTTTTGCCCAAGGTAACTTCAGAGACAAATTTGAACCAAACTATAGAATTACAAGGTTTCTTCCCAAATTATGGAAACAAGGTGGAATACATGTTACATCAACTGGCTGTACATAAACAGTTACATTTTTATTTACACAGAGCTGCAGAATTCCAAAATTTTGATCAGTTATTTGTTTCTTTTTCAGATTCAAAAGAAAGGATCTCCTGTCTCTAAGGTTACACTTTCTAAATGGCTTTCAGACTGCATAACTTTTATCTAGAAGTCTCAAAATAAAAAAACTTGCAGGAAGAGTTAAAGCCCATTCTACAAGAGCAGTTGCAGCTTCATCATCCTTTTTGGCTAAATTACCAGTTGATACCATTTGTGGAGCAGCAACATGGGCTAAACCATACATCTTTATCACTCATTACAAAGTTGATTTGGCCTCCAGGAATAAGGCCTCCTTTAGGTTCACAATTCTGAGGAATATTCTCCCTTGAGGCACCTGAGACTCTTATGTGCTAGGGACGCTATCCCAACTTAGTAAGAATTAAGGTGAGAGAGGACAACACATAAAGAAGTTATGTACTCACCATAATGTTCCATATGTGTTGTCCATCTTCGCCTTCATTCTTGCACCCCACCCTCCTTCCCCTTCCCTTTCCTAGGAGAGGAGTCTACACAATTGGATTACCATTGTCCTCTGTCCTCCTTCGTCAGCCTCTACTTACTACATTGGAAATACTTATAGCCTTATAATTAGGGAAAACAAGATTTGGAGAGGGTTCTAGTGTATGCTGGGATAGGGATTTAACCACGAGCTGGCAGAGAGCCTCGAGCTTGGATATAAAGTTCGAGATGGATCCGAGGATTGGATCTGAACCCAACCTAGTAAGAATGAAGGCGAAGATAGACAACACAAATGGAATGTTATGATGAGTACATAACTTCTTTTTTCTTTATCTCACCCCTGTCCAGACTGCTCTCAGTGTTACCTTGTCTTTCCTGTCGAGTTCTGCAGACACTCTAACCACCTGTCATTCTGTGCTACAGTTAAATTGGCCTGCACTGTGATTAAACTCACCATGGTGTGAAGATCCGGTATAATGACTCTAGACATGGAAGACTATGCCCAAGCTATGACAGTGGGGTAGCTATGTACTTGACTGGCCCATAATAGAACTTAGGCCAAATAGTAAGGCTGCTGTCTCTGCAGGATAGCTGCTTAACATGAGCATAAGTACCTGACCAATTAATTCATAGTGAAAACATGCTCAAAGCTGACCCTCCTTCAGTATATCTACACTCCATTCCAGTTAGCTCATCTATTTGTTCTTTGCATACCCACCTTGCTTTGACGTCATTAGCTGCCCTTAGTTAAAACATGATTAGAGTTCTTTTTCTTGGGAGCAGCAGTAGGCATCATAATAAACTGTAGTCCTAGCCAGCAGTAAAACATTTCTCCTTGCATAATTTTTACGTAACAGTTGTATCTGATACAAATACATGATGCTGTTTTTGGAAGCTTGACAGTTTGCCTTACAGACAGATGAAGATGGAAGGTGTAGACACTGGTTATTTCACTGGAGTGTTATGGTTATCTCCTAGGCTGCATCCTCTACTTCTCCCTGCATCCCTTTATCCAGCTGTCGCAGATAAATAGCGTGTGTGTGTGTGTTTTATATAACAGTCTATATTGGAGACCTTGTGTGGAACTCTTATTTGGTGTGTTTGTACCACTGTAATTGTGCAGGATTAGGTGTGCAGCTAGATGTTGGGACACATTTATGCCTAACAACCTCTACAGCAACTCAAGAGATGTTGTTGATGTAAGTGTGTTACAGTCTTCACTCCATTTACAGTAGTCAAAGATCAGTTTTTTTTAATCTCAGAACTGAAGTGAAAGTAAGAAGTCATAAACCATGCACTGAGCTTTTTTTGTGGGCTGGGTGACCATTTGAAATGTCAGAACCTACTAGAGGAGAGTCCGGAAACAACGTAGACTGAATGGCCGAAATAACAGACTTACATATACTAAGTCCGAGATGGTCATTTTATTTAAATATTTCGGCAGGTTATGGTGAGCTCGAAGTTAGTATGTATAAGTTTGTGGGGAGGCAGGGTAACTACCCACATATTGGATAGGGTGCCGGAGGGCTTGTCCCTCTGCAAAAAAAGAAGTTTAAAGAAGAAGAACAATGTTCAAGATACGCTCTTCTGCATTTCTGGTCCTTTTTTTGTTGTGCCGACATTTCAGTAGGGAGCTGTGGGGAGTTAATTTGGAAGGTTTGAGAGGTTTAGTTTTTGAGTACACATGGCAGTCTGTGTATGACCATGGTGATTTGTTGTTGATATAAATGTTAATCTTAGTAGGTTAAGTGGTATAATGTTGGGCAACCTAGGCTGAAGGCTGAGTGAGGTTCACAGGCAGGAGTGCCAATGAACTTTGCAAGTTTGGCCTGTGAGAGCTGTATTAAACTATCAAATCAGTAAATTCTCTATCGCCACCCACCATTTTTCCCCTTTCCATGGGTTCTGGGTGGGGTCATGGGGTCTTTCTCCTTCTTTGCTCAATTCACTGCACCCTGCCACGATACCAGCGACACCTGTGCCAGATTTTCTGTCACACAGTCCATCAACCTCTTTGTTGGATGCCCTCATTTCCGCTTGCCTTCATCCTGTCTGTCCCAAATCTTCTTTACCCGATTGTCATCTTCTAATGTGCCTGAACCACCGTAATCTGTTCTCTTTGACCTTTTCTGCAATTGGAACTACTTTGACTTCTGCTCTTATGTCCTCATTTCTTCTTCTGACCCAGAGTGTGCATCCTACCACCCATCTCAGGCACTTCATCTCCATCACATCAAGCTTCCTCAGCTGCTCTGCCTTTACTGCCCAGGCTTCTGTACCATACATAGTACTGGCTGCACCACTGTTTTGTACATCTTACTTTTCAGCTTCTTTGGCATTCTTCTGTCGGACATTACACCTGACGCTCTGTGGCAGCCACTCTAATTACTTCCCTTCTGCTCAACCACTCCTCTCACATACTTGAAGCTGTTAACCTGTTCCACTATCTTCCCTTCTGTATTAATTCTCAGCTTTTTCTGGTTTTCCCCATTTGCTGCCATTACAAATATCTTATCGGTACTCAGTTTCATCCTATGTGCTGTCAGTTTTGCATTCCATTTCCCTGTCATTTGCTGAAGTTCTTGCTCTGAGTCTGCATGTAATGCCACATCATCTGCATACAACAAGTTTGTTGATCTATCCCCTGTGACCTGTTTGCTAATGTAGTCCCATCACCACTATGAACAGCAGTAGGCTCAGAGCCGAACCCTGATGCTTATCCACTCTGACTGGGAACTTCTGTGTGAGGCTGAACACTGCCTGTACTTGTGTCATCGAGTCCTTGTACATAGTCTGCACTAATACTACCAATGTTTCTGGGACTCTGAACCACCAAAGGACTGCCCAAGTCAGCCTTCTTGGGACTATGTCATATGCTTTCTTTATGTTTAGGAATGCCCAGCTGGACTCTTTCTTCATCTTTAGCTTTTTCTCAACTATCTGTCTCATTGCAAACATCAGGTCAGTTGTGCTGCATTCTGATCTGAATCCAAACTGTTCATCTCCTGTCTTATTTTCTACTACTGTGCGTATTCATTTGTCAGTCACCATGTCCAGAACTTTCATGCGTTGTGACAGGAGTTGATACCTCTGTACTGCTCAGAGTTGTGAATGTCCCCTTTGTTCTTGAACACTGACACTAATATGCCTATTCTTCAGTCTTTTGGAATACTCCTTTCTCTCCATACTGCTATGAGTACCTTCGGGAACCATTTCTGACCTGTGTATCATATCTGCTGTGACTTCATCTGAGCCTGCTGCTTTCCCTGGCTTCATTTTCCATAGTACTGTTCTTCTATGGTGGGCTCCTCTTCTTCACTCACCGTAGACTGTGTACAGGTCAGTACAGCTTTTGTGGGGTTTTCTTCATTAAGAAACTGCTTGGAAGTACGCCTTCCATCTGCCTTTGAAATTCTATGGACTGGTAAGCAGGTTGTTGTTGGCATCCCTTATGAAGGGTGTCTGACCATCTTTTTTATCTTTCTGTCTTTGCCTTGCAACCTGATACAGTTTGTTTGTGCCACCTACGGAGTCACTTTCCAGAAGCTGGTAGAGTGCCTCTGATACCTTATTCTTTGCTATTGCAGCTTCTTTCCTAACCTTTTGTTAGCCAAACATTATTCCTTCCTAGCCTGATCCTTCTTAAAACTGAAGTTTGTCAAGCAAGTTACAGTGCTTCAAAGAGTCTTGGAAATGTCATGAAAAGAGGCTAGTGTGGTTAGCCTTTTTTTGATGACTTCCAGGATTTGATTAGTGAGTACACTTTTCTTGCTTATTTGACATGACACCAGATGCTTATGTTACTTATGACTTAGCTGAATGGCTCAGTTGTGACACGGCTGCACAAATTCCTTTCTGGCTGGTATAATTGTCATGTTTTGCAATTCAAAAGTAACAGCTTGCTCCTCTTTATGCACACAGGTTCAGGTGGGTGGTGACAAGCCATGCAGTGATGCTTTTCACCATGCAAAGAAATCTAGGAGTGCATCAGAAGAGGCAACAGGAGTCAGAATCATTCCTATAGTGCACCTGCAGTGCTTCCTCTTGTGTGATGCTTCTTATGGTGAACTGGAGAAGCTGTTTGTGTCTGTGCTTGGCAATGCGGTAGTCAGGGCTTAATAAGTACATACAATAATAAAGATTAAGTTTTGCAGCCTATTTGAACTGCTAGTCATTGGGTTGATATTCACAATGAGGGTTGAAGAGGCAAGAGTATGATCTGGGTTTTAGGAAACCTAATATATGAAAAGATAAATAAGGCAGAGAATATCAGGAAGATCTCTGTTGTAAGTTCTGCATCACTTACAGAGCTGTGCTGTGATGGAAATTTAATGAAAACACTGTATAGACTTGTATCCACAGATTTGCACACATTTTTAACCTGTGTGAGTGTGTATTATGCACCTGAATCTACCAGTCATACTAAAAGTAAACATTTCTCATTGACCTGTGCTCCACAGTATATGCTTTGAAGAATGCTGTAAGAGGTGGCTAGGAACAGGAAATTATCACCTAGGACCGAGTACTAAACTGGGTTGTTCATCAAAAAGAAGTGTGAAGTGTTCACTGCTTAGGCTGAAGACCTTGCACAAAATGCAAAAGCACCAACAAATCAGTACCTAGTGCTGAAGACGAAAGCAGCAGAAATTAAAAAAATGAGCTCTGCTTCCTACAGAAACAGTAACTACTATATTCCTGTGTCAACATTGTGGATTTAGAATTGCATTTCCTTTGGAGAAGTGTTATTACCTCTGCAACAATTTGTCTAACCCATTTTCTATTTCTGTCATTATTCCACTGCTCAGTAGTCATACGAGTCTCCTGTAGATACGTAGCATTACATTTATTTTGGTATGTTAGGTGCATAACTAATTTTTTTTTTTATCTTGAAGACCATTTATATTCCAAGATTCAGTACTAATCAATACCCAAAGTTGAAAACTTTTCGATGTATAGGTTTAAAATATTTGTATTAAGCTTCATAGTAACGGCATTAGCGTGGTGAATTGCGTTGTGTTTAATGGAAAGTGTGGCAACAAGAACCCTTAACCCTACCTTGGTCCTTAACCACCAATCCATCTGATAGTGAGAGAGTAACTGGCATGAATCTAAGAATAAATGGTGTTCTTCATCTGACTTATCTACAATTGTAGTGCAGTTATGTACCCTATTTGTTTCTTCCCAAATGTATCCATATGCCAATGTATCTGTTAAAATATTTCTGTTTTACCTTTGAATTGCCTTTGTTGTTTTTTTTTTTTGGTCTTGTTTTGTTTTTTCCCCCAAAAATCAATAAAAAATTTATTTAAAAAAAAAAAAAAAAAACATTATAAATTTTGGAGCAAATACATGAGGAGGATCTGCCATGGATAGTTACCGCACATCTGCTGGGGAGGGATCTGTTAGCCTTCCCTAATAAGTTAATGCTGAAATATGTACCCATAGCAGTACTGTCCCAACCATATCAGTCCAGCAATTTATTATACAATTTCCGTTATCCCAGTGCATGCATGTACGCACACACACGGGCACACACACTCATATATCAGTCATACTTTGTGGAGGCTTTCCCCGTAGCCCCTCCCTTTATTTAATATTACTAACACTGAATGTCACGTTATCAGTTTGGGGACATGGAATTGGTAAGTGGCATTGTCAGACCCAATGTTTTAAAGCCTAATGCTGTTGGTGCATTCAGGGTCAAGATTTAGCCTTTCACCCACTTTTTTAATTCATTATTTGATTACATTTATTTGCCAGGATTGTCCAAGTATACCTTACGGAGAAGTACATATGGCAGACTGAAAGCTGATACTTACCAATGCCTTCCTGTAAAGCTAACACTTATGTATTCCAATAAAAGTTTATGACACAACTTACTTAATTTTGCAGTCTGAAGCAATTTTACCTATTGATATGTTTTCTTCAACCATTAGTTCCTCTCCCTTGTGATAGCAGCCACCCAGTTGCTGTACTTGATTTGAAATAGCTTACAGTTGGCAGTTTAAGTTTAGTTTATAGTAATAGTTTGAAACAACTAACAGTTGATAATTTTAGTTTAGTTTAGGCTCATACAATGCCGTGAGATTCTTTGTCTCCCAGCTGTTATTTACTGTACCTTTAAGTAGTACCTGAAGATGGCTTTTAATATTTTACTATTTTATACTTTTTCAACTACTTACTCAACTACTCAGTCTTAAATTTGGTGTTGATATCTCTGGTAAAATTTTCAAAGTAAAATTGTACACCCATGTGATTATCTCCTCTTGCCTGTAGACATATTTGTAAAGTTTCCCAAGGGCCTGAAGTTGCTTTCCCTTCACCAGACCATGTTGCTAAACAAGCTGTAGTTTCATCGTACTTGCATGTCTGTAGGTTTTGCCAGTAAAAAAAAGATGTTTTCTTTTCCTAACACTTATTTTGTTATTCCTGGCGACAGGCATGCCAAATTGAATCTCATTCCTATCTCTTACTTTACAATAGATGTTCTTCGTGTTTCACTGTTGCAGTCATCACACTTGGGGGTTATCTGCCTGCAGGTAGGGCTCAGTCGGCCCGAATACCAGAGACTTAGTATTTCTGCATCGGATGCTGTCGCTCCAGGACTGACGTCAGGTCGTCAGGGGTATAAAAGCAGGCAGCCGACACCATTACTTCAGTCTTTCTTGCTGAGGAGCCCAAAGCAGAAGCAGTTCGCAAGTGCCGGAATTTTCATTTATGAATTTAATAATCCTGAAGTCTTCTAAAGTTAAGTACCCTATTGGAGATCCTTTTTTCTTGCTCTAACTGATGTCAGAAAAAGTTAACAATTGTCTTGCCTGTGGAAAGCAAATACCTCACAGAGATTTTCATTCTTACTGTGTCACCTGTTTAGGCCCAGACCACGACGTCCCTCACTGTCGGTTTTGTGCCTTATTTAATGCTCAAACCATTCATTGTCAGGCTCTCTTTGTCACTAAATTCTTTCGCTCTCAATCTCCGTATTCTGAAATGGCTTCAGTAAGCCATCCAACTACAGATATTCCGAAAAAACATAACGATAAAGACAGAGACAGACTGCATAGGTCCAAAACTGCTGACGACTCTTCCGTTAAGCTAGTCGCCAGTCCAGCGGTACTCAGTGAGGCGCTTTCACAACCCCTGATGCCTGCTTCAATGGATTCGCAGGCCTCTACTGAGACCCATTTGGAGTCTGGCATGCCGCGAGACTCTTCATCGACTATGGAACCTGCGGATGTCTCTACCTTGAATGGGTCCAGAGCTGCTTGGCAGGCACCGGCTTCTGAGGCAGTTATTCACTCAACCGATGTTCGACTCAAACCGACAACTTCTTTTTTAACCAAAACTACCAAGTTTCTCAGGCCCAGAGTACACACTATGCTTAGAAAACCAACGACCAAAGCACATGCACCTGCTCCCATGCCACAAAAACAAATCCTTAGAATGGCTAAAGACCTTATTACGCTGATTAGGGGAAGTCAGCCTTCCCCTGCTAAGAGACAGAGTACAGTCCCCTTCAGCTTCTACAGACCAGGAGTCTGATGACTCTGAAATTTCTGATTATGAAGACATGCCCTTATCTGCTTATGAGGATTCAGATGTAGAGGAATTCATTCCCTCTGCCTCCCCTCCAGAGGATATTTCTTTTGATGAAACCTTGCATACCTTACATGAGCATTTCCACTGGGAATGTCAAGACTATTCTCAGTCCAACAAGAGACTCAGAGAATTTCTAGAGCTGCCTCAACACAGGCCCTTAGCAATACCCCCTGTCCTGGATGTTGTGAATGATGTTTTTTATGGAATCCAGTCTTACTCCTGACACTTTACATCCTGCCCCTAGGAAATCAGACAAGGTACTACATAATACCTGACACTCACAAATTTCTTTTCAAGAATCCTACTGCTGACCCAAAAATCATTTCCCAGAGGCCTAAAGGTATCAAGGCTACTACAGCCAAGAATCCCACCCATTCAGACAGGGATTCCAGAGCTTTGGATAGATGGGGTAAGAAGGTGTATACCTCTGCTACTCTTGCTATTAGGGCATTGAATTGTCAGTTTTACATCTTGAAGTGTCAGCAACATATTATGGAGTGTATTAAACAAAAAGTGGCAACCTTTTCAGACTGTGCAGAAAATAAAGAATTGCAGGAGCTTATGCACTCTGCAAGCCAAGTCAGCAAGCATACTTTGCAGTGTGGCTTTGATGCCCTAGAAGCATCTTGCCAGGCAGCTGTCACTGGCTCTGTACTGAGAAGACATGCTTGGCTAAAGGAGCAGACCTTGCCCAACCATGTCAAATCAAAGTTACTAGACGCTCCTTTGAATAAGGACCGTTTGTCAGGCACCAAAGCAGAAGAGGTTCTTAAAAAGATAGAAGAAGAAGCTAAGTCTATGCAGACTGTCAAAGAATTCTTACAAGTGCAACATCCTAGATTCAGTAGGCATTACCCTTCCAAACACTGGTCCTTTCCAGTCCCCCTCCAGGCCTTCTCAAACCAGACCCAGGGGAAACAGACCACCCAGACTTCAGTCTCAGGGTATGCAGAGATCTAAGCAATGGAGTGCCCCCACTCTTAAAGCAGGGAGTGGTAAGCCACCTCCTTACGGAAAAAGCTCACAATGACTGCTTTACTCCACTCCCCAGCCCTGCCCAATTGCTTGTGCCCTTAGGAGGAAAACTTGCCCTTCATGTAAAAAACTGGATGTCCATCACTCAGGACCGGTGGGTCCTCAACATTGTATCTCAGGGGTACAAATTTTATTTCCATTCACTGCCAACCCCAAGCGGGTTTCCAGACCTTCCTCCAAACCAGTGGGCAGAGGCTCAAAACCAAGTACTTTCCCTGCTCAATATCAGAGCTATTCAGCTGGTTCCAGTAGAACAGAGGGGTTAAGGATTCTACTCTAGACTCTTCCTGGTTCCCAGGAAAGAGAGCTCTTGGTGCCCAATCTTGGATCTTTCCATTCTCAACACCTTCCTGGTGGTACCAAAATTCAAAATGCTTACTCTGCAACAGCTTCTTCCTATGCTAGCCAAAGATGCTGGGTTAGTCAACCTAGACTTCAAAGAAGCCTATAAGGGAATCATGTAGGAAGTATCTACGATATTCATCGTGTTTCACTGTTGCAGTCATTACTCTTGGGTTATTCTGCTGGCAGGCTACCCGCAGTCAGCCTGAATTCCAAAGTCTAGGTCCGGCATCGGTTGCTGTCACCTCTTCCCTGACGTCAATGCGCCAGGGGTATAAAAGATGCAGCCGACGCCATTTTCTTCAGTCTGTCTTGCCACGCGGTGCCCGAAGCAAAAGCAGTTCGCAAGTGCAGGTCGGCCGACTCCTGAGATTTTCAAATCCGAATTTCAGAAACGAAGTCTTCATTAAAGCTAAGTACCCCGTTGGGGAAACTTTTTTCTTGCTCCAGACCGATGTCAGAAAAAGTTAACAATTGTATTTCTTGTGGAAAGCAAATACCTCATAAGGATTTTCACTCTTACTGTATTCCTTGCGTAGGCCCTGATTACAACGTTGCTAGCTGTCGGTTTTGTGCTAGATTTAACCAACGCACTATTAAGTGTCGGTTCGATTTTGCATTTCATTACTTTGGCCGAAGATTTAATTATATAATGCCGTTGGAACAGCCGACGACCGGAGTTTACAAAAAACGCAAGGACAAGGAAAAGGATAAGCATCCGAGGTCCAAAACCGATGACGAGGCCTCCGTTAGACCAGTTGCCGGTTCTCAGTGAGGCGCTTTTGCAGCCCCTGGCACCTGCTACCTCAGAGCCACAGGCCGCTTCCGACTCCCACGTGGAGCCGACTGGGCCTCTGGATACTCAAGGTATTGGACACTTGGAAGTCATTCCCTCAGATGGGTCCAGAGCCTCTGAGCAGGCATCAGCTTCTGAGGGTGTCTTCAGACCTACACAATTATATGCTAAACCATCTTCAGCTTCAAAGACAAAGAAACAAGTACAGCATTCTCCTACTCAGACTTCCATGCCTAAAAAACAGATGCTTAAAATGGCCGAAGACCTTATTACTTTGAGCAGGGGTTCCCATCCCCCTCCTGATAAGAGGCCTAGGCAAGAGACAGAATATGATTCTTCTGATCAGGTTTCAATTTCCTCTGATTCCTCTTCTGAACAGGATTATTCCATGCCTCCCTGTGAGGACTCTGATGCTGAAGAATCCATTCTTTCAGCTTCTCCTCCTGAGGATTATTCTTTTGGGGAAACCTTGCATACCATGAGGGAGCATTTCCACTGGGAGAGCCAAGATTATTCTGAATCTAAGAAAAGGCTCAGGGACTTTCTGCTACTTCCTCAGCACAGACCCCTTTCTATTCCACCTGTTCTAGACATTGTAGATGATGTATTTTCAGAGTCCGGCCTGTCCCCTGACTCTTTACCTCCTGCACCTGCTAAGCCAGACAGATACTACAGGGTCCCGGATTCTCATAAATTCCTTTATAAAAACCCCGCTGCTGACCCAGAAACTATATCTCAGGGTCCCAAAGGGGTCAAAGCTTCCAGTGCAAAAAACCCTGTCCCCTCTGATAGGGATTCTAGAGCACTGGACAGATCGGGGAAAAAAGTTTACACTTCTGCTACCTTGGCTGTAAGGGCTTTAAATTGTCAGTTTCATATGCTTAAATATCAGCAATACTTAATGTCACTGCTTAAACAGAAAATGTTGACAAATACTGAATGTTCAGAGAACAAGGAAATGCAGGATTTATTGCATGCAGCGAACAAGTGGAAAAGCATACTTTTCAATGTGGTTATGATTCACTGGAGGCCTCTTGCAGGGCCGCTGTTACAGGTTCTGTTATTAGAAGGCATGCTTGGTTAAAGGAACAGAATCTGCATGATCATGTTAAAGCAAAATTATTAGATGTCCCATTACAGCATGATACTTTGTTTGGTGCTAAAGCAGAAGAGGTGTTGAAAAAAATGGAGGCTAAAGCGAAATCCATGCACAGTTAAGGATTTCTTACTGGTGCAGCCACCCAGATTTTGCAGGAACTGGCCTTCTAAAAACTGGTCCTTTCCAGTGTCAGACAGACCACAAAGAGGCAGATACAGGCATCCCAGAGGCAGATCTCAGCCCCAAGGCTCATACAGGCCTAAACAATGGGGTGCTCCTACCTCCAAAAGCGGAGAAGACAAATCACAACCTTACAGGAAACAATCCCAATGACTTTGCTCTGCCAGATCCAAGCACTTTTCTTTTGGCAGCCCCCTTAGGGGGAAAACTATCACTTTTTTCATCAAATTGGCAAATGGTTACCCAAGACAAATGGGTCTTGAACATAGTGTCCCAAGGCTCCACGTTTCATTTTCACACCCTACCAAGGTCAAAAGGTACACCAGCCCTGCCACACAATCAATGGGCAGAGGCACAAAAGCAAATTACAGCCCTCATGGACATGAGGGCCATTCAACAAGTACCACAACAAGAGCAGGGGCAAGGATTTTACTCCAGACTTTTCCTAGTGCCCAGAAAGGACAAAAACTGGAGACCAATACTGGACCTGTCTATACTAAACACGTTTCTGGAGGTTCCAAAATTCAAGATGTTGACTCTACAGCAGCTACTGCCCATGCTGAGCAAGAAGGCTTGGTTCGTAGCTTTGGACCTAAAAGAGGCATACCTGCATGTCCCACTCAGACAATCTTGCAGAAGATACCTCAGATTCATAGCTGGCTCAATGCACTACCAATTCTCTGCACTGCCCTTTGGACTATTAACTGCGCCCAGGGTCTTCACAAAATGCCTGGCACCAGTAATTGCATTTTGCAGACAAAGAGGAATTCAAATATATCCCTACTTGGACGACTGCCTTATTCAAGCTGAGAACAAAGACATTCTTCTAAAGCATCTGGAATTTGTAAAAAGATTACTAATTTGCCTAGGGTACACGGTAAACAAAAAGAAATCAAAACTAGTGCCCTCTCAAGAGATAATATTCCTGGGTGCAAGCTTAAATACAACTGCTCAGATGGCTTATCTCATGCCAGGCAAACACAAACAACTGACTTCTTACTTCAAAAAATTGGCAACAAAGACCCAGTTATCTGCAAGGAAAATCCTGCAGGCCTTAGGTTTCATCATTCTACTAATTCCATATGCCAGACTGCATATGAGGAAACTACAATGGTATCTAAAAAGTGTTTGGACTCAGCATTACCACAGCCTAGAGGCAGTAATTACCCTCATTCCCTGCCTGCAACACGAGTTTCAATGGTGGGCAGAGGCCTGTCACCACAACAAGGGTCTGCCATTCAGTTTACCACAGCCAGACAGACACTAACAACGGATGCATCAGATTATGCCTGGGGGGCCCATATGGCAGGAAAATGTATTCCGGGCACATGGCCTGCAAACCAGATGCATCTTCACATCAATCAAAAAGAGATGCTAGCTGTTCAGAATGCCCTGACAGCTTTCAAGGATCTACTTCATCCAGGACAGCTACTGATAAAGACAGACAATACTACGGTCATGTGGTACATAAACAAGCAGGGAGGTACACATTCCTACCCCCTCTGCAGACAAGCAATGACCTTATGGGACACAGCTTTGACTTATCAAGTCCGCCTGCAAGCACAATTCCTGCCAGGAAAAACAAATACTCTGGCAGATGAACTAAGCAGAAACCTCATGGATCTCCATGAGTGGAAACTGGATCCACAAGCCTTCAGTATGCTAACAAGGAAATGGGGATGCCCAGACATAGATCTATTTGCCTCTCCTCACAACTGCCAATTACAGAGATTTTGCACAAGGATTTATCACCAACAAGCATGGAGAGTGGACGCCCTATCCTTCAGCTGGAAAAATCTGTCAGTATATGCCTTTCCTCCACTGCCTCTCCTTCCCAGGGTACTCCTAAAGGTCAGACAAGAGAAGCCAAAAATGATACTAATTGCACCAGACTGGCCACGCCAGTACCCAATCCTAAAGAGCTTGTCTCAAGGTCCAGCATGGATATTGCCTCAAACTTCTCACTTGCTGACCCAACAAAACAATCGGATCCTGCACAGCCAACTCAGGACCTTAAATCTGGCAGCATGGCGGCTAATGTAGCCATTCAGAACACTCCACTTTCAAAAGCTGTTATGGATGTTATCTTGGAGGCCAGGAGGGCTAGTACCAGAAAATCTTATGCAGAAAAATGGAAGAGATTCTGTGCTTGGAACCAGGAACAAGGCATTGACACGTATGTACCAAATATCCCTCAGATTTTACAATACCTAACTGAGATGCTGGACAAAGGCCTTTCTTTTTCATCAATTAAGATTCATGCCTCTGCCATTTCAGCCCATTACAATATGGAACCACCTATCTTTTCTCATCTTTTAATAAGGCAGTACCTCAGAGGGGCCAAAAACATCAGGCCTCCAAGAAGAGCACCAATTCCGCCATGGGACCTCAATTATGTCTTGGAAAAACTCACACTGCCTCCTTTTGAGCCCGCCTCAACAGCAGATATAAATTCTTATCCTGGAAAACAGCTCTGCTCCTAGCATTAACCTCTGCAAGATGAGTCTCGGAGTTACAAGCACTCATGGCTATGGAACCTTTTATCATTTTTCATCCAGGCAGGGTTTCTCTGAGGACAAACCCAACATTTATGCCTAAGGTGGTTCCCAGTGTGGCCCTCAACCAAACCATTCACTTGCTTACCTTTTATCCAAACCCACAGAACAAGGGTGATAAAATTCTGCATTCTTTGGACATACACAGGTAGCTACGCTTCTACTTGGACAGAACTAAAGCTTTCAGAAGTACTGAGCAACTTTTAGTGTCATATGCTGCAGGATCACAAGGAAAGGCTATCTCAAAACAGACTATTTCTAAATGGATAGGCCATTGCATCCGTTTCTGCTATTCTCAACATGGCAAATCAGTGCCTAAGGGCATTAGACCTCATTCTACCAGAGCAGCAGCCACTTCAGCAGCCTTCCTCAGAGGAGTACCAACCAAAGACATCTTAGAGGCTGCAACTTGGAGTTCAGTGCACACTTTTACAAAGCACTACCACTTACCTCTTTATTCTAAATCCAGAGCAGGCTTTGCCACTGCAGTTCTGCAGGGCCTCATAGCCTCTCCTAATCCTATTTAGCCCAGCCACCCATCCTCAGCTTTGGGATTCAACCCAAGAGTAATGACTGCAACAGTGAAACACGATGAACATAGTACAGTTGTGTACCTACCATAAATGTAGATGTTCGAGTGTATTCACTGTTGCAGTCCAGGTTACCCACCCACCATCCCCCTTTTCTTTGCTGGGGCTTATCTGTACTTCTCTATCCTATACAACCTATGTGGTGTATTTGCTTGTAGATGAAGAAAATGTTTATTTTTCTGCATGCATACTTATTGGCATAATTTTCAGCCTACCAGTTTGGGGGCACCTGACATCTGGGGCAAGAAAAACTGAAAAAAATGGCGTTGGCTGCATCTTTTAATACCCCTGGCACACTGACGTCAGGGAAGAGGTGACAGCAACCGGCGCCGGACCTAGACTTTGGAATTCAGGCCAACTGCGGGTAGCCTGCCAGCAGGATAACTCAAGAGTAATGACTGCAACAGTGAATACACTCTAACATCTACATTTATGGTAGGTACACAACTGTACTTTTCAGGGCAGGGTCTATGCATTATCAATTCTCTGCACTTCCCTTTGGCTTATCTACTGCACCCAGAGTATTCACAAATGCCTGGCTCCAGCCATTGCATACTGCAGGCAGAGAAATATCCAAATTTACCCATACTTGGGCGACTGCCTGATTCAGGCGGACAATCGGGAATTGCTGCTGCAGCACCTGACATTTGTGAAAAACCTTCTCACTTCCTTGAGGTGCACCATCAATGAAAAGAAATCAAAACTGGTACCCAGTCAAAAGATTGTATTCCTGGGAGCAAGCTTGGACACAACTTCCCAGATGGCATTCCTCACCTCAGAAAAACAAGTCTGTCTGACAGACTACTTCAAACAAATGGCCACCAGAACCCAGCTGTCTGCAAGAAAAATACTGCAAGCCCTAGGGTTCATGGCCTCATGTATACTGCTGATTCCATATGCAAGACTGCATATGATGAAACTCCAATGGTACTTAAAAAGTCTTTGGTGCCAACATTCTCAGGACCTGGAAAACAGTCATTCCTATCATACCTTGTCTAAGGACAGAGTTCCTTTGGTGGGCAGAAGTATGCAACTACAACAAGGGACTGCCATTTACTCAACCCCAAGCCACCCAGACCCTAACCACAGGCACATGAGACTGTGCCTGGGGGGCACACATGGATGGAATATGTATTCAGGGTCACTGGAGCCCAAGTCAAATTCATCTGCACATCAACCAAAAAGAGATGCTAGCTGTACAGAATGCCCTGACAGCTTTCAGATCCCTAATATTTCCATGACAACTGCTAATAAAAACAGACACCACAGTTATGTGGTACATCAACTAACAGGGGGGAACCCATTCCTTACCCACTCTGCAGGCTAGCCATGGCCCTGTGGAACATGGCCTTGGACATTCAAGTCCATCTGCAAGCTCAATTCCTGCCAGGCAAACAAAACGTACTGGCTGATGACTTAAGCAGAAATCTCCTTGACCCACATGAGTGGCAGTTGGAGCACAGCACCTTCAACCTCTCTTCTGATCCAGAAATGGGGGACCCCAGAGGTGGATCTCTTTGCCTCCCCCTACAACCACCAGCTCAGCAAATTCTTCACCAGGTATCCTCACAGCAGGGCCTGGAAAGTGGATGCCCTATCTTTTCAGTGGGTAAATCTCTCAGTCTATGCCTTTCCCCCTCTGCCCCTCCTTTCAAGAGTATTACTCAAGACAAAACAGGACAGACCAAGGACAATTCTGATTGCCCCGGACTGGCCACGCCCCCACTCCTGCTCAGCCTGACATCGGTGCCACCCTGGCACCTACACCAGAATCCAACCATCCTCTCTCAGCAGGAGGGAACAGATTCTGCATCCACAACTGCAAACCCTAAATCTTGCAGCCTGGCTTATTCCTTAAATTCTCCCCCAGCGACCTTAAGTAAATAGGTGCTGGACATCATTCTTGAAGCCAGAAGACAGAGTACAAGAAAATCCTATGCTGATAAGTGGAAAAGGTTGTGCTCATGGATTCAATGTAAAGGAGAGGACACAACACTGCCCTCTCTGTCTCGTATCCTGGATTACTTAGCAGATCTACTCCACAAAGGCCTGTCCTTCTCCTCCATTATGATACATGCCTCAGCCATTTCTGCTCATTGCAACACCGAGCCACCTCTCTTCTCGCATCCTCTTATCAAACAGTTCCTGAGAGGGGCAAACAACTTAAGGCCACCAAGGAGAACACCCACCCCTGCTTGGGACCTTAACTTTGTACTGGAAAAGCTCACGCTTCCCCTCTTTGAACCTGCTGCATCAGCAGAGTTAAAATTCCTCTCCTTGAAAAACAGCCTTGTTTCTAGCTATCACTTCAGCTAGAAGAGGGGCTGAGCTGCTACAAGCACTGATGTATGTGGAACCCTTCATTATTTTCCATGCTGACAGGGTTTCCCTCAGAACTAACCCTTCCTTTATGCCTAAAGTGATGTCCATTGTGGCTTTCAATCAAGCCATCCATTTGCTAACCTTCTTCCCTAATCCTCAAAATAAAGGGGAAAGGATCCTTCAATCCTTGGATGTGCACAGACAGCTCAGATTCTATCTTGATAGGACTAAGCCCTTCAGAAAATCTGACCAGCTACTAGTCAGCTTTGCAACAGGGGCAGAGGGCAAGGCCATTTCAAAACAAACTATTTCCAAGTGGATAGCACACTGCATCCATTTCTGCTACAAGCACCATGGGAAACCAACCCCTTAGGGGGTCAGAACGCATTCCACTAGGGCAACATCTACCTCTACAGCATTTCTCAGGGTAGTCCCTACCAGGGACATCCTGGAGGCTGCTACCTGGAGTTCTGTACACACCTTCACCAAGCATTACCACCTGCCTATCTTTTCCAAATCCAGGGCAGGATTGTTCTTGTAAGGCATACTAGCCTGCCCTAACTCTTTTTCACTGCCTCCACCCTTCTTCAGCTTTGGAAAGCCACCCAAGTGTGATGACTGCAGCAGTGAAACATGAAGAACATAGTACATTTGTGTACACTTACCATAAATGTAGCTGTTCGAGTGTATTCACTGTTGCAGTCCTGGTTTCCCTCCCTCAAGCCCCCTGATTTTCTCTCTCTCTCTCTCCCTCTCTCCTATCTATGGCTATTACTAACCCTTTCTGGGGTATTGATATTGGTATTTACTTTTTACTGGGGGGGGGGGATTTCCCCACCATAACCTAGCTCCCTATTTGGGGGGGCTCCTGACATTGGAGGAAAGAAAAACTGATGTAATGGCATCAGCTGCCTGTTTTTACACCCCTGACGTCAGTCCTGGAGCGACAGCATCATACGCAGAAATACTAAGTCTCTGGTATTCGGGCCAGCTGAGGGCTACCTGCAGGCAGATAACCCCCAAGTGTGATGACTGCAACAGTGAATACACTCGAACATCTACATTTATGGTAAGTGTATACAACTGTACTTTCTCCACAGACCACCATACATGACCATGTTTCCAACCGTGACATCTGACTAATTGGACTTGAACACACAGTTTTGCAGAATTGGTCAGAAACATTCTCAGTGGTGTTCTTATAACAAAAAAACTGTGGCTAAATTAAAATCTATTTTTCTCTTGGGTCCCCTTTCCAAATTAATAATCTTTGCATTTTTAAATATGACAACCCAAGGTTGAGTTGCATAAGCAGTCCTATCGGGTGCCAGCTCCCGTGGTATAGAAGGGTTAAGCTCTGGCTACTGCCACAGTGACCTAAGGTCAATTAGTGGCTTGGATGCTTGACAAATGTGGCAGGGAGGCTGGACATGCCCATTCTGGGGGGAGTGAAGTTTGCTGCATGCAGATGCAAGCATTTGGAGGAAGGCAACAGAGCATGCAGTTTGGGGACAGGTGTTTGGTGTACCAAGCTGCCATATGGTGTAGTCATCACTGTGCAAGTTCAAGGAAGCAAGCACTCACATAAGAGAAGGCATAGTGGCCCCCTACAGTGATGCAGGTTGCACCTCCCCCCCATCCATAGGAGGGGTTGGGCATATAGAAACGCCTTCATAACAGGGATGCCAGCAGTGGCACAATCAACCTATATGGCTTCCAGTTTGATGGGGTTTCTGGTTAGTCCTCATTCCCGTGGATCTGGGGATCACTCCACCTTGAGGGAAGGAATGGGTTAAGTCATTTGGGGAAGACTTGATTGTAAGTGGGTATAGGGACACAAAGGATCAGCAAAAAATGAAATCATGTCAGGTTACAGTAGAAGTACACTGGAAGCAGTCACCTTGACTGTTGAGTAGATCAAAGTGGCTGTTGAGTACTCACTAGGGAGAGAAAATATCTAAAAGTACGCATGCATTTATTTATTTATTTATTTATTTTACATTTGTTGACCGGGATAGTCCGTCTGGACACATGTCCATTTTCAACGGAGGCCCTGGGAGAAAAGCTCCAATAGGACAAAGTAGGTTACAACAATATTTGACAGATAACATACGATTGAAAATACATTTAATACACAGATGAGAAAAAAAGTTACACTAGTAAGTACAATAACAATTGTAAAAAAGAAACAAAACCTTCATATACTTAGTTTCAGGTAGAGAGTAGATGGCTTAATGCCTAGGTGAAAAGTAAAATTACTGAGGAAATGGAGGGGGAAATATGTATTAGTCTGGATTAGAACATTGGCAAAGCCAGTGGGGTTTGAAGTGGTGGGAGAGGCCTTTCTTGAATGTATTTAGGGAATGTATTTAGAAAACAGAGATTCTCCTTTTTGGTATTTAGCTAACAGTAATCCTTTAGCATGTAAAGGTATGTTTTGCTGTAACAAATGTGTGGTTTGCCCTTTTGTTTTCACAGGTAAGAGGTATACCTTCACACACTGTAATTTCACAGTTAACTTCTCTGGATGTTATAACTTGTCATTCTTCATCTGTGGTTTTTGCTGCTGTCTGTGCTTCTTGCAAATCATTCTACATAGGACAGACTATGCGTAGTACTGTCTGACCGAGTTAAAGAACACCTTGGAGGTGTTAGAACTCTTAATCTTAATCTTAACAATGCATTAGCTAAACACAGCATGGAGTGTTCTCATTTCATCAAGTTTAATTTTTTGTACTGGAGCAAATACATTCCTTTTTTGGAGATTGCATCTTGAACTAAAAGAACTGAAGTGGCAATTGCTACTGAATGCAGAAGCCACTCCTGGATTAATGAAAACATTGTGTGCTCTTCACTGGCATTATTAAGACACTCCCTTTTTATGGCTTGGTTTATCATTTACTCTGCTGTCATGACCTTATACGCCTTTTTTTTGTTATTTGATCTTTACTCTATCTTGTTGTTTAGCAAGTTCATTGGACTGTTTGTATTGCCTATTAATAGCTTATTGGCTACTGTCTTCATCTTACTGCATGTATCATATTTAAATGGAAGACTACTGATTTTTCTGTATTCTGATGAAATTCTGTTTAACTAACATGATTGAAAGTGCTTAATAACCGTTCAGTGTTAGTGTGGCTTTTTCCAACTATAAAAGTTATAGAAGCTATAGTTATTACTTTTTAAAGAAGTTTTTATTTTATTGTTATTTTCTAGAGTTTCTCATTGTCCACATCCTTTTTTTCCAAAGGCCACATGAATCCCTGATAACCTGCTAACATTTAGAGTTGGTCAGTGAAAAGCCCTTTCATCCTTATGGATAATTCAAAAATGGCAAAGGAGCTTGCTTCCTGTACTGCATTGTTTCCTAAACACTCAGGGTCTGCATCAGTTGATTTGTACCTTTACCATACCCAACTCTATTGCAGGGTCAGCTCATATTAAGAGAATTCTTATAAGTAAAACACACACACACAAACACACACACACACACATATATATATATATATATATATATATCTCCTCACATATCCATTATCTGCAATAGTATGAGTGACCACTTTCCTACCATCCCTATGTCCTATCAGGAGATGCAAGTCCAGATGTTCTTCGTGTTTCACTGTTGCAGTCATTACATTTGGGTAATCTGCTGGCAGGTTGCCCTCAGTCGGCCTGAGTAACAAAGTCTTGGGTCCTGCGTCGGTTACTGTCTCTTCTTCCATGACGTCAGGTCATCAGGAGTATAAAATGCAGCCGACACCATTTTAATCAGTCTTTCTTTCCGTGCGATGCCCGAAGCAGAAGCAGTTCACAAGTGCCGGTCGGCCGACTCCTGAAATTTTCGTTTTCAAGTTAAAGAACTGAAGTCTTCAACCTAACGCTAAGTACCCCGTTGGGGAAACTTTTTCTTGCTCCTTACTGATGTCAGTAAAAGTTAATAATTGCATTACTTGTGGGAAGCAAATACCTCATAAGGAGTTTCATTTGTACTGTATTCCTTGCCTAGGCCCTGACCACAACATGCCTTGCTGTCGGTTTTCTGCTAAATTTAAGCAAAGCACTATTAAGCGTCTGTATATTTTTGCTTCTAAATATTTTGGCTCAAGATTTAACTATACAGAAATGTTGTTGGTTAGCAATCCGACTACCGGAATTCACAAAAAACGCAAAGAAAAGACAGAGACAGACCGTCGAGGTCCAAAACCGATGAGGAAGCTTCTCCTAAGCCAGTCGCCAGTTCGCCGGCAGCCCCTGATGCCCGCTACTTTTAATTCGCAGGCCTCTTCCGAGACCCATTCGGAGTCCGGTATGCTGCAAGACTCTTCAAGTATTGAACCCACAAATGTCTCTCCCTTAGATGTGTCCGGAGCCGCTGAGCAGACACCGGCTTCTGAGGGTGTTTTCAGGCCTAATGATTTGTATATTAAACCAATGCCATCATCAAAAACAAGGCCAAAACCAACTTCTATGTCTAAAAAAACATGCATGAGCACGTGTTCAGGCCCCTATGCCTAAAAAACAAATGATCAAAATGGCTGAGGATTTAATTACCTTGATCCAGGGGTTCCCAACCCCATCCTGCTAAGAGGCCTAGGCAAGGCACTGATTATGAATCTTCAGATCAGGTTTCCATTTCTTCTGATTCCTCTTCTGATCAGGAATTTTCTATTCCCCCTTATGAGGACTCTGATGCAGAAGAATCCATCCCTTCTGCTTCTCCTCCTAAGGATTTCTCTTTTGGAGAAACTTTGCATACTCTAAGGGAACATTTTCATTGGGAGAGTCAGGATTTTTCAGAATCCAAAAAGAGGCTTAGGGATATCCTCCTTCTTCCTCAGCATAGGCCTTTGGCTATACCTCCTGTTTTAGACATTGTTGATGATGTTGTCTCAGAATCCAGCATGACTCCTGATTCCCTGCCTCTGGCTCCTAGTAAGCTAGACAGATATTACAGGGTTCCTGACTCTCACAAGTTTCTTTTCAAAAACCCTACTGCTGATCCTGAAACAATTTCTCATGGTCCCAAGGGTGTTAAGGCTTCTACTGCTAAAAATCCTACCCCTTCTGATAGAGACTCCAGGGCGCTGGATAGATGGGGTAAGAAGGTTTACATGTCTGCAACCCTGGCAATCAGGGCTTTAAACTGTCAATTTCATATGCTTAAATATCAGCAGCATGTCATGGGCTTACTTAAACAAAAAATGATGTTGATTTCTGACTGTGTGGAGAATAAAGAGTTACAGGATTTATTGCATTCAGCTGAACAAGTTGGAAAGCATACTTTGCAATGTGGTTTTGATTTCTTGGAGGCCTCTTGCAGTGCCGCCGTAGCTGGATCTGTGATAAGAAGGCATGCTTGGCTCAAGGAGCAAAATCTGCCTGATCGTGTTAAAGTTAAATTGTTGGATGCTCCTTTATAACAGGACAGTCTATTTGGTAATAAGGCAGAAGAAGTTTTTAAAAAGATGGAAGACAAAGCTAAATCTATGCAAACTGTAAAATATTTCCTACAAGTGCAGCCACCCAGGTTCAGTAGGCACTGACCTACTAAGAATTGGTCCTTTCCAGTACCCAACAGAGCTGCTCAGGTCAAACCCAAACACTCCAAAGGCTCCATGTTTCATTCACAAGGAACCTACAGAACAAAACAATGGGGTGGCTCCACCTCCTAATCTGGAAGTAGCAAGCCCCCATAGTAAACAGTCTCAATGACTTTCCTCTGCCATTTCCAAGTACTTATCTCCCGCGGTAGTGGTGCTGCAGTAGCGTTGTCGCCTCACAGCAAGATGTTGTTCCATTCGATTCAGCTAGAGCGTCTTCTGTGTGGAGGCATGCATGAATGAGCGTGCCTTCGTTGAAGGTTGTGCGTCAGGGCTGGTAACTTGGCACGTAAAAATCTACTACCAAACATTAGCGGACCGGAGTTCTGCTGTGGCAACCCCTAACCGGGATAAGCCGAAAGACACAACAACATCATCTTTTGGCAGCCTCTTTGGGGGGAAAACTAGCACTTCATGCACAAAATTGGCATCTAATTACCCAGGACAAGTGGGTCTTAAATATAGTATCCGAGGGATGCAGATTTCATTTCCACACTTTGCCATTTCCAAACGGATGGCCGGATCTGCCTCCAAATCAGTGGGCAGAGGCCCAGAAACAAGTCATGTCCCTCATGGATATGGGGGTTATTCAACCAGTACCAGAAAAGGAAAAAGGACAAGGTTTTTATTCAAGACTTTTCCTGGTACCCAGCAAATACAAATCATGGCGTCCAATTCTGGACTTATCCATTCTAAATACCTTCCTGGACATTCCAAAATTCAAGATGCTGACTCTACAACAGTTACTGCCTATGCTGGGCAAGGATGCGTGGTTGGTAACTCTCGACTTAAAAGAGGCTTGCCTGCATATCCCAATCAAGGAATCTTGCAGAAGATACCTCCGCTTTAAAGCAAGCTATTTGCATTACCAGTTCTCTGCACTGCCCTTTGGCTTATCTACTGTGCCCAGGGTCTTCACAAAGTGCCTGGCACCAGTAATTGCATTTTGTAGACAAATAAACATTCAAATGTATCCTTATCTGGATGATTGTCTAATTCAGGCAGAAAACAAGGACACTCTTCTACAACATCTGGGCATTTGTAAAAAGGCTTGTAACATGCCTAGGGTACACCATAAACAAAAAGAAATCACAACTGGTACCCTCTCAAATTATTACATTCCTGGGTGCAAGCTTGAATACAGCTGCCCAGATGGCTTACCTCACGCCAGACAAATTCAATTGATGACATACTTCAAACAAGTGGCCACAAAAACCCAGCTATCTGTAAGACAAATTCTGCAGGCCTTGGGGTTCATGGCTTCCTGCATTCTTCTAATTCCATATGCAAGACTGCATATGAGGAAACTTCAGTGATACCTAAAAAGCTTATGGAGTCAGCATTGTCACAGCCTGGTAACAATGATTCCTCTCATTCCTTGCCTGCAACAGGAGTTCCTATGGTGGGCAGAGGCCTGTCACCCAAACCCTGACTACAGACACATCAGATTATGCTTGGGGGACCCATCTGACAGGGAGATGCATTCAGGGCAAATGGAGCCCAAATCAAACGCACCTACATATCAACCAGAAAGAAATGCTAGCTGTACAGAGTGCTCTGACAGCCTTCAAGGACTTTCTTTATCCAGGACAACTACTGATAACGACGGACAACACCACAGTTATGTGGTAGATAAACAAGCAGAGGGGAACCCACTCCTACCCCCTTTGCAGACTAGCCATGACTTTGTGGAACACAGCCTTGACTTACCAAGTACATCTACAGGCTCAATTCTTGCCAGGAAAGCAAAATACTCTGGCAGACGAACTAAGCAGAAACCTTATGGACCCACACGAATGGAAACTGGATCCACGAATATTCAGCATGTTGACACGAAGATGGGGGAGCCCAGAAATAGATCTTTTTGCCTCTCCCCAAAACTATCAGTTGGATAAATTCTGCACAAGAATTCGTCACAAAAAAGCTTGGAAAGTGGATGCTCTATCCTTCAGCTGGAAAAACCTATCAGTCTATGCCTTTCCCCCTCTGCCTCTGCTCTCCAAGGTTTTACTAAAAGTCAGACAGGAAAAACCAAAAATGATTCTGATTGCTCCAGACTGGCCTCACCAACACTGGTACTCGCTTCTACGCAATATGTCACACCTTCCTCCATGGTACCTGCCTCAGTCACCTGTCTACTGTCTCAGCAGAACTGTCAAATTCTGCACCGTCAGCTTCAAACTCTGAATCTTGCAGCATGGCTAATCAACTAATTTCATCAGTCACATCTCTCAGTAAACCTGTGATGGATGTCATTTTGGAGGTTAGAAGGCCTAGTACTAGAAAATCTTATGCTGATAAATGGAAAAGATTCTGTGCCTGGAACCAAGCACAAGGAATAAACAGAGCAGTGCCCAATATTCCTCAGATTCTGCAATATTTAACTGAGATGCTTCACAAGGGCCTATCTTTTTCTTCTATAAAAACCCACGCCTTTGCCATTTCGGCTCATTACAACACAGAGCCTCCTCTCTTTTCTCATCCCCTGCTAAAGCAGTACCTCAAAGGCCAAAAATGTGATGCCTCCCAGGAGAGCACCAGCACCTGCATGGGACCTCAATTTTGTGCTGGAAAAACTCACCCTACCTCCTTTTGAACCAGCTGCTACTGCAGACATAAAATTCCTCTCTTGGAAGACAGCTTTTCTTTTAGCAGTCACTTCAGCTAGAAGGATTTCAGAACTACAGGCTCTCATGGCAGTGGAGCCTTTCATTATCTTTAATCCGGACAGGGTATCCCTCTGGACCAATCCATCCTTTATGCCTAAGGTGGTATCCAGTGTGGCTCTTAATCAGACCATTCATCTGCCAACCTTTTTCCCAAATCCACAGAACAAGGGGGAGCGGATTCTGCATTCATTGGATGTACACAGACAACTAAGATTCTACTTAAACAGGACAAAATCTCTAAGAAAATCTGAGCAACTACTGGTGGCATTTGCTGCAGGGGCAGAGGGAAAGGCTATTTCAAAGCAGACTATTTCAAAATGGATAAACCTGTTCCCAAGGGGATCAGATCCCATTCCACCCGGGCTGCATCTACTTCTGCAACTTTTCTCAGAGGGGTTCCTACCGGAGACATTCTAGTAGCTGTTACTTGGAGCTCAGCTCATACATTCACCAAACATTACCATTTACCTCTCTTTTCTAAATCCAGAGCAGGCTTTGCCACTGCTGTTACCCACCCACCAGCCCCCTTTTTCTCTTATTATACCTCTTCTTTCCTACTATGCTCAAAAGCCTTTTCGGTGTATTTGCTTTTAGTTGGAGGTATATTTTTTGTGTTCTAAATTACATGTAGATATATATATATATATATATATATATATATATATATATATATATATATATATATATATATATATATATATAAACACACACACATATATTTTTTGCTCCCCATTTGGGGGGCACCTGACATCTGGGGCAAGAAAAAATTATTAAAATGCCGTCGGCTACATGTTTTATACCCCTTATAACCTGACATCATGGAAGAAGAGACAGCAACTGACGCAGGACCCAAGACTTTCTTACTCAGGCCGACTGAGGGCAACCTGCCAGCAGATTACCTAAATGTAATGACTGCAACAGTGAATACACTCGAACATCTACATTTATGGTAAGTGTACACAACTGTACTTTCTGTAAACATTACTAGGTGGATGATTCCCTTCTCAGAAAATGCCTTCGTTTGGGGATTAGCCCTTATTGATGAGACTTACTTGCTGGGATAGGCTAAAGCTTTACCATAACTCTGAACAGGATAATGCAGGTTATCTGATAATGTAAGAATGAAATGTGAGACTACCTTCTTTGTAAGGTCTGATGTAAATGCTGCCTTTGAGCATCTAAACTTAGGGGGTAGTTCATAAAGATGTTCTACATGTTTCACTGTTGCAGTCATCGCATTTGGGTTATCCCTGCCAGGGTAGCCCTCAGCCGGCCCGAATACCAAAGGCTTAGTATTTTTGCATCAGTTGCTGTCGCTTGAGGATTGACGTCAGGTCATCAGTAGTTTAAAGTAAGGCAGCCAATGCCATTATATCAGTCTTTATTGCTGTGGAGCCCAAAACAGAAGCAGTTTGCACGAGTGCCGGTTGGCCACAAACTGAGTTTTCGTCTCCGAATTGAAGTTGAAGTCTTCTAAAGCTAAGTACCCCATTGGGGATCCTTTTTTCTTGCACTAACCAATGTCAGAAAAAGTTAACAATTGTCCCACCTGTGGAAAGCAAATACCACACAGAGACTTCCACTCTTACTGTAGCACTTGTTTAACCCCAGACCACGACGTCCCCCATTGTCGCTTCTGTGCTTTGTTCAATGCCAGAACTATCCGTCATCGGGCCCTTATTGTAGCCAGATATTTTTGTTTACAGTCTTCGAATTCCGACAGCAGATCTTCCGAAAAAACGTAAAGATAAAGATAGAGAGAGACCGCACAGTTCCAAACCTAACGACAACGCTTCCATTAAGCTAGTCATCAGACCTCCGGTACTCAGTGAGGCACTTTCACAGCCCCTGATACTGACTTCTGTTGATTCGCAGGTCGCTACTGAGACACTTTCAGAGTCTGGTATGTCGCAAAATTCTTCTTCGACCAAGGATCCTGTGGTCGTCTCTACCTTGGATGAGTCTGGAGCCGCTGAGCAGGCACCGGCTTCCGAGGAAGTCCTTTCACTACCGAATCTCTACACAAACTGACATCTTTTTTCGTGACTACTGTTCTTTCAAAAACTACTGCGGTTCTTAGGCCCAGGGTTTGAAACACACCCAAGAAACCGACGATCCACTCTCAGGCGCCTGCTACTTTGCTTTAGTCTCAAATGCTTAAAATTGCAGAAGACCTTATCATGCTGTTACCCCCTCAAAAAGGAAAAGGGATCTGTCCCCTGTAGTTTTGTCTGAACAAGAGTAAAAATGAATCTGATGCATCTTGACTATGAAGACATGCATCCCCTCTCCACTTATGAGGATTCTGATGCAGAGGACTCAATTCCTTCAGCCTCTCCCCCAGAGGATTTTTCGTTTGGGGAAACACTGCATGCTTTAAGGGACAATGTCCACCTAAGGTTATTGTTTCATGTCTATGATTAAAAACAGTGGGAGTGCTGTAACAATTGTAAATGTTTTGGCAGATAGCATTCATACAGGAATAATTGTATATGCTTATTTAACCATGCTATGCTTTTACCATACTTATGTTCATTAAGCACATATAGGCTTACATATATAGTTACTGTCTGCATTATTTATTTATATATATGAGCTGTTAATAAAAAGCGTGAACTACACCATTAATGTAAGCTATAGTTAAGCTATAGATGTTCATCGTGTTTCACTGCTGCAGTCATCACACTTGAGTTATCTGCTGTCAGGCGGTCTCGCAGTCGGCCCGAGTTCCAAAGTCTTGATCCGGCGTCGGTTGCTGTCGCTTCTTCCCTGACGTCAGTGCGACAGGGGTATAAAAGAGGCAGCCAACGCCATTTTCTTCAGTCTTTCTTGCCCCGTGGTGCCCTAAGCAGAAGCAGTTCGCAACTGCCGGTCGGCCGACTCCTGAGATTTTCAAATCTAATTTCAGACCGAAGTCTTCAATAAAGCTAAGTACCCCGTTGGGGAACCTTTTCTTGCCTCAGTCCAATGTCAGAAAAAGTTAATAATTGCATTTCTTGTGGGAAGCAAATACCTCATAAGGATTTTCATTCTTATTGTATCCCTTGCCTAGGCCCAGACCACAACGTCACAGGTTGTCGGTTTTGTGCTAGGTTTAACAAACGAACTATTAAACGTCGGTTTGATTTCGTCCAACATTATTTTGGTAGAAAATTTAATTATACCATGCCGTCAGAGCAACCAATGGCCGGGATGCATAAAAAGCGCAAAGATAAGGATAGGCAGCCGAGACCCAAACCAGACACCGAGGCCTCTGCTAGGCCAGTCGCCAGTTCTCCGGTTTTCAGTGAGGCGCCTACACAGCCCCTGACAACCGCTGATTTAGATCTCCAACCTGCATCCGACTCCCAAGCGGAGATTGCAGGGCCTCCAGATCCTTTATCTTTAGGCCCTTCCGACTCCATGGCTGATGGGGATTCTGGTGCAGTTGAAAGCCCATCAGTTGCTGAAGGTGTCTTCAGACCGACTACACTTGCTTTTAAATCCTTTGCAAAACTAAAAACTCCATTAAAAGTAAGGAAGCCTGTAAAGCAGTCCCCAGTGCAAGGCCCCATGCCTAAGAAACAGATGCTTAAGATGGCCAAAGACTTAATTACCCTAATCAGGGGTTCCCATCCCCCACCTGACAAAAAGCCTAGACAGGAGGAGGACTACACTTCCTCTGACCAGGTTTCCATTAACTCATATTCTTCTGAGGAACAGGAGTACTCTTTTCCCCCTTATGAAGACTCTGATGCTGAAGAGTATATTCCTTCAGCATCTCCCCCAGAAGACTACTCTTTTGGGGAAACTTTACATACCATGAGGGAACATTTCCACTGGGAAGGCCAGGATTACTCTGATTCTAAGAAAAGGCTCCGAGAGTTCCTCTTACTACCCCAGCACAGACCCCTTGCTATTCCACCTGTGTTAGACATTGTGTATGATGTTTATTCAGAATCTAGCCTTAACCCAGATTCATTACCTTCTGCACCAGCCAAATAGCCAAACCAGACAGATACTACAGAGTCCCTGACTCACATAAATTCCTATATAAAAGCCCTGTTGCTGACCCAGAAACCATTTCCCAGGGTCCCAAAGGGGTTAAGGCCTCTATTGCTAAAAATCCTGTACTGTCTGAAAGGGATTCTAGAGCACTAGACAGATGGGGAAAGAAAGTATATACCTCAGCTACTCTAGCTACGAGGGCCTTAAATTGCCAGTTTCACATGCTGAAATATCAACAATATTTGATGTCTCAATTAAAGCAAAAAATGAGCACTCATACAGAGCAGCCTGATTACAAGGAAATGCAAGATTTGTTGCATGCAGCAGAACAAGTGGGAAAACATACTTTGCAATGTGGATTTGATTCATTGGAAGCTTCTTGCAGAGCAGCTGTAACAGGGTCTGTCATTCGTAGGCATGCTTGGTTAAAAGAACAAACTTAACCTGATCATGTTAAAGCAAAGTTATTGGATGCACCCTTACAGCAGGATGTTTTATTTAGTGTGAAAGCAGAAGAGGTTTTAAAGAAAATGGAGGATAAGGCAAAATCTATGCAGACGGTCAAGGATTTTTTTTACAGGTCCAACCCCCTCGTTTCAGCATAAATTGGCCAACCAAAAACCGGTCCTTTCCAACTTCTGACAGACCTCAGAGGGGCAAATACAGATGCCCAAGGGGCAAAGGTCAGCCACAAGGCTCTTACAAGCCACGACAATTGGGTGCCACAACCCAGAAAGGAGGAGAAGACAGGTCTCAAACTATCAGAAGACAGTCACAATGACTTACCCCTCAGACTGCCAAGCAAGTCACTCTTGGCAGCTCCCTTGGGAGGAAAACTTGCACTTTTTGCAGACAATTGGCACATCATCACAAAAGACAAATGGGTCCTAAATATTGTAACTCAAGGATACAGGTTCCACTTTCACACTTTACCAAGGATAAAAGGAATGCCAAACCTGCCATCAAATCAACGGGCAGAGGCTCAAAGACAAATTACAGCACTCATGGACATGGGAGCCATTCAACAGGTTCCTACACAGGAGCAAGGACAAGGATTTTACTCAAGACTCTTTCTGGTTCCCCGAAAGGACAAAGCCTGGAGACCCATTCTGGACCTTTAAATTCTAAATACATACCTGGAAGTACCCAAATTCAAGATGCTCACACTACAGCAGCATCTTCTCATGCTGGGCAAGAAGGCTTGGCTAGTAACATTGGACCTCATGTCCCTATCAGACAAAATTGCAGAAGATACCTCCGATTTATAGCAGGTACAACTCATTACCAATTCTCTGCACTGCCCTTTGGCTTATCTACTGCACCCAGGGTCTTCACAAAATGCCTGGCACCAGTAATTTCATACTGCAGACAGAGGAATCCAAATATATCCATACCTGGACAACTGCCTTATTCAAGCAGACCGCAAGGACATTCTTTTAAAACATCTGGCGTTTGTAAAAAACCTACTAAGTTGCCTAGGGTACACAGTAAACGAAAAGAAGTCAAAACTAGTGCCCTCGCAAGACATAATATTCCTGGGTGCCAGCTTAAATACAACAGCCCAGATGGCTTATCTCATGCCAGACAAGCAAGGACAACTGACTCAATACTTCAAAATGATGGCAACAAAGACCCAACTCCCTGCAAGAAAAATTCTGCAGGCCTTGGGATTCATGGCATCTTGCATACTACCAATACCATATGCCAAACTGCATATGAGGAAATTATAATGGTACCCGAAAAGCATATGGACTCAACACAGCCACAGCTTGGAAGCAATAATGCCGCTAATTCCCTGCCTTCAACAGGAGTTTCTATGGTGGGCTCAGGCATGTCACCTCAACAAGGGTCAGTCTTTCACCTTGCCCACAGCCAGGCAAACAATGACAACAGATGCATCGGATTACACCTGGGGTGCACACATGGCAGGACAGTGTATTCAGGGCAAATGGTCTGCAGATCAAATGCATCTCCACATCAATCAAAAAGAGATGCTAGCTGTACAAAATGCCCTAACAGCTTTGAAGGACCTCCTACATCCAGGACAACTTCTAATAAAGATGGACAACACCACAGTGATGTGGTACATAAACAAGGGAGCACACATTCCTACCCCCTATGCAGGCAAGCAATGACCTTGTGGAACACAGCACTGACCTACCAAGTTCAACTACAAGCACAATTCCTGCCAGGAAAGAAAAATACATTGGCAGACAAACTAAGCAGGAAATATCATGGATCCCCACGAGTGGAAACTAGACCCACAAGTATTCACAATGATAACTCAAAAATGGGGGAGCCCAGACATAGATCTGTTTGCCTCTCCCCAAAACTACCAACTGTGAAAGTTTTGCACAAGGACATACCACACTCTAACTTGGATAGTGGACGCCCTCTCATTCAGTTGGAAAACACTAACAGTGTATGCCTTTCCTCCACTGCCTCTTCTGGCAAAGGTGCTGCTAAAAGCCAGACTGGAGAGGCCACAAATGATACTCATTGCTCCAGATTGGCCACGCCAACACTGGTATCCAATATTAAGGAACATGGCTCAAGGCCCACCATGGATTTTACCTCAAATTCCTCACCTGGTGACTCAGCAAAACAATCAGATTCTACACAGCCAGCTCAAGACTTTAAATCTGGCTGCATGCCAGATTATCTAAACAACCAGTCAACACTTCTCTCAACAGCTGTTATGGATGTCATTCTGGAGGCCAGGAGACCCAGCACCAGGAAAGCCTGCTCAGACAAATGGAAAAGATTCTGCACCTGGAACGAGGCTAAAGGCCAAAATCCTCTTGTCCCAAATATTCCTCAGATTCTGCAATATTTAACTGAGATGTTGCACAAAGGCCTTTCCTTTTCAACTGTAAAGATCCACGCTTCAGCTATTTCAGCTCATTACAACACGGATCCTCCTATTTTTTCACATCCATTATTAAGACAGTACCTCAGAGGGGCTAAGAGCATAAGACCGCCTCGAAGAGCACCAACACCAACTTGGGACGTCAATTTTGTTTTGGAAAAACTTACACTACCTCCCCTGGAGCCAGCTTTTTCAGCTGATTTACAATTTTTATCATGGAAAACTGCCCTGCTGCTAGCAATAACTTCAGCACAAAGAGTCTCAGAGCTACAGGCCCTAATGGCAGTGGAGCCTTTCATCATTTTTCATCAAGACAGAGTCTCTTTACGAACTAACCCTTCCTTTATGCCAAAGGTAGTATCCAGTATAGCTCTAAACCAAACCATTCATTTACCTACCTTTTATCCAAACCCCCAGAATAAAGGGGAAAGGCTTCTACACTCTTTGGACATTCACAGGAAATTACATTTCTACTTGGATAAAACAAAGGTTTGCAGAAAATCTGATCAGCTTTTTGTATCCTGTGCTGCAGGATCTCAAGGAAAGCCTATATCAAAACAGACCATTTCAAAATGGATAGGACATTGTATCCATTTCTGCTACATACACCTTGGGAAACCTGTACCTGGTAACATTAGGCCTCATTCCACCAGGGCTACAGCAACATCAGCAGCCTTCCTCAGAGGAGTACCAACCAAGGATATTTTGGAAGCTGCAACTTGGAGTTCAGTGCACACCTTCACCAAGCACTACCACTTACCTCTATACTCAAAGACCAGAGCTGGCTTTGCCACTGCAGTTTTGCAGGGCCTACTAGCTTCTCCAAACTCTGTTTAGTACCAACCGCTCAGCCTTAGCTTTGGGATTCAACCCAAGTGTGATGACTGCAGCAGTGTAACACGATGAATATAGTACAGTTTTGTACCTACCATAAATGTAGATGTTCGAGTGTTCACACTGCTGCAGTCCAGGTTACCCTCCCACCTTCCCCTCTTTTTACCTGGGTTTTATCTGTAGCTCCCTGTTTATACAATCTCTAAGATGTATTTCTATATGGTGTATTTGTTTACAGCTGTAGCTATTGTTTTCTACTTATGTAATTTACTTAGGATTATGTATTGCCTTCCTATTTAGGAGCACCTGACATCTGGGGCAAGAAAAACTGAAGAAAATGGCGTCGACTGCCTCTTTTATAACCCTGTCGCACTGACGTCAGGGAAGAAGCGACAGCAACCGACGCCAGACCAAGACTTTAGAACTCGGGCCGACTGTGGGACTGCCTGACGGCAGATAACCCAAGTGTGATGACTGCAGCAGTGTGAACACTTGAACATCTACATTTATGGTAGGTACAAAACTGTACTTTATAGTTATTGCTCTATAGTGTTAGCGCTAATGATAACTTTACAGCTATCATTGTTACCTAACTGGATATATACCTTGTAGCTTCCTATAGTCTTGTTCCTAGCCTAGTTAGAATAATAAGATTTGACCAGAATTTTGCTGACTTACTTTTTATAAGGACTTGCTATAATGCTGATTAGAAGACTTGTAAGGAGTGATGCATCTTTCTAGACAACTTGACAACTTGATAGCCTGAACTACATTTTTGTGCAGTTCTACGTGATTATATGCTTGCAATATTCTGTTTAATTACAATGCCTTTGATACTAAACTAAATATCTTGTTTCTACCATTTTTCTCTCTCTCGTTTCCTCCTAAAACATCCCAGCTCTCCAGTCTGAGTAAACTGCTCTAGGACAGATAAACTAACAACCTGAAGAACAAGGACCCTGTCCAAACTCCCTTCAGTCTCCACAGTTGAGTAACCTATCCCTGTACTTTCTCAGTAAAGCGAGCATGAAAGTATGTGTCTAAACTATCACAGCCAGTATAGCCTATAACTTATTATTAAATCTAGGTGGTTATAAAGTGCTGGCCAGGAAAACCAGCAGCTTTACTCGCTCCCCACTCTGTAACCAGTCTTATCTACTTTTTCCACCATTTAAAGACACTCAGAACCACTACTCCTTTTCTTGCATTAGGAACCTAAACTCCCTCCTTTTTTATCCTGCTTACAATAAATTAATTTGGGCCACCAGGTGGCAGACTTGTCCCTTCCAGGCCTTGAAGCTTTCTCCTGACCTGTACTACACCTTTGCTATATACTGTATATCCACAGACTTGCTATTAAACTGTAGCCGATAACATCTATTTCTTTTTATGGTTAGCTCTCACACACCCTCCAAATAGCTCTATTATCTACTGTTTTAACTTTATTCCAGTATTTAGGGTTACCTACCTACTGTAATCCCTGCTTCAACTGATTGTTCTTTTCAGCTCCTTACCTCTCTTGTCAACAACTCTATAATGTAGGGACCCTCCCTGACGATGTAAATGACCATTCTCTCACTTACATAATCAGGCAAAGGTCGAGCTCACACAACCCAACCATATATAAAACAGTAAGAAGCAACAGAAACTTTAACCCCAATAATGTCCAAGCTGAACTAAAAGAATGTGATTGGTCACCTATAAAATACCTCCCACTTGACGAAGCAAAAACTACTTTAACTCAAAATTCTTAACAATCCTTAACCACCATGCACCAAAACGTTCCATCAAAATTAAATCTAAACCTGCCCCATGGCTTACAAAGAAATCCAGGCAGACAATTCAACAAAGAAATAAAGTTTGGGCACTATGGAGAACAACTAAAAACCCCATAGACCAACAACAATTCAGGCAAAAAAGAAATTAGACTAAAAGCTATACTGAAAGATAAAAAAACCTTTTACTTCCACCTCCAACAGACCGACCAAAATAATCCACAAAAGTTCTGGGCTAGCATAAACAGACTACTTCAACCAGGCCAATCCGCAACACCACCCCCTATAGGATCAAATTCCGACAATCCAAAGCAAACTGCTAATGCTTTTAATACCTTCTTCACTGAGACCATCCAAACACTTGCTAATCAACTAACAGCCGATAGCTCTGCCCTTCCAACCAATACTACTAAGTCTCTCCCAACTCTAAACCTGCAACCTGTCCCAACTTCCCTCATCTGCAACCTCTTAAGTAAACTAAAACCTACTACACCCTCAGCTGACCAGCTACCTGCTGAATACCTGCAAAAGGCAGCCAAAGTCATAGCTTATCCTGTATCATTGCTGATAAGTAGAACCATACAAGAAAGCACTATTCCCACCATCTGGAAAATCTCCTACATTATCCCCCTACACAAGGGAGGAAACTCCAGAGAATATTCTAACTATCGTCCCATAGCTCTAATTTCCCCATTAGCTAAAATAATGGAAAAGTGCATCCAGACAGTTACTAGACCACCTACTCCATAACAATTTACTGGCCAAATCTCAACATGGCTTCAGGCCTTTCCACAGTACAACAACTGCACTCCTATCCTTCACTGACAGCATCAATAAAAACCATAACAACAATCTTCTCTCTTCAGCACTTTTCATCGACCTTTCAAAAGCATTCGACATGGTCAATCACCACTTCTCAATATTCTAAAATCCTTCTCTCTGGACACAAAGACTATAAAATGGTTCCAGTCCTACCTTGATAATAGACAGCAGACAGTGCTATGAGACAACAACCTCTCATCCCATCCCCCAGTTACCCTAGGTGTTCCTCAGGGCCATATATTGGGCCCCCTCCTTTTCTCAATATTTATCAATGACCTCAACCTAGCTATTCCTTTAACTGTGTACAATACGCAGATGATTGGACAATAATCTGCTCAGCTAAATCTCAATCCCATCTACAGACTCTAACTCAGACAATGTTCAATAAAACAAAAAATTGGTTTCTACAATGCTGCCTCCTCTTGGACCCCCCCCCCCAAAAAAAAAACTCCTCTTCACTCCTACCCGTAAATCACTTCCAATGAACTTTTCAGTCTTATCCAATAATGGTACACTTATATCCCCCGATCCAACAACTAAACTTCTAGGGGTAACCATTGATAACAACCTGAACTTTGAAACCCATATCAACAATACCATAAAAAGTGTCAACAGGAAACTAGGCTCCCTCTATAAGATAAAACCCTTTCTCTCTTGACTAGCCAGAACCACTATTGCCTATTCCCACCTTATCTCCACACTTATTTATGCTTCTTCCATATATACTAACTTGTCAAAAAATAACCTTAACAAGCTAGCCAACACTTACAATAGCATTGCCAGATTTGCTACTGCGTCCTCCTCTAGGACCCATCACTGCCATAATCTGAAACAATTAGGCTGGTTAGAGCTTCTGAATCGGATTCACTTTAAACAACTCACCATTGTGCACAAAACCCTTTTCCAACCTACCAATACTCCAATATAAGAACCTTTCACCTTTACGCTCATCTAATAAACTACTTGTATCAACATGTAAATCTAATAACATGGCAGGAGATGCTCTGTTCTCAAATGCAATTGGAAAGTATTGGAACCAACTCCCCCATGAACTTACATCACTGTCTTCATTTACACTTTTTAAACACAATCTGAAACTCTATCTTAAAACCCATTGATTATGTCCCTGTACAAATCCAGACTAATCTCATACTATATCCCAAATGCCCTCTCTTAACACCTAATTCCTGCTCTGTCTGTGTCTTTTTAGATCAAGGCCTATCCTTGGCAAAAACATATCTTATCCTAATAGGTATTTTAAATTATCTCTAGTTAAATTCTTCTGCATATAATTCTAAAGCATCCTACCTAAGGCAGGAACAAGTATTGTTTAAACTGAGCATTGCTGAACTGTTGAAACTTGAAGTATGCATTTGTTTAACAATTACTTTCTAGTTACTAACGAAGTCTTGTACATAAAGTCTAAAATATCTTATCTAATGCTTGTAACATGTTTTTTGTATAAACTGTGAAGATTCCTGAACTGTTTAAAATTTGTAGTATTTAACTGTATAACAACTAGTACCTGTATGTTAGTAGTCTAGTAATCTCTTGGAGCTTATCTCACCGGGACTCTACTGAAAATGGACATAAATCCAGTTAGACTATCCCGGTCAACAAATGTAAAATAAAATAAATAAACATTTCCAATGGGAAAGTCAGGACTACTCTCATTCTAAAAAGAGACTTGGGGAATTCTTAGTTCTTCCGTAACACAGACCCTTGGCCATCCCCCCAGTCCCGGATGTTGTGGATGATAGCTTGACTCCTGATGCCCTACCTCCTGCCCCCAGAAAACCAGACAGGTACTATAGAGTCCCTGACTCACACAAATATCTTTTTAAAAATCCAACAGCTGACTCTGAGGTCATTTCTCAAGGGCCAGAAGGGATTAAAGCAACCTCTGCTTAAGAATCCCACACCCTCAGACAGGGATTCCCGAGCATTGGACAGATGAGGTAAAAAAGTATACACCTCAGCTACTCTTGCTATCAGGGCACTAAATTGTCAGTTCCATATGCTGAAATTTCAGCAACATACCCTGGAACTCTTTAAACAAAAAATGTCTTCCCTTCCTGCTTGGGCAGAATCTAAGGATTTACAAGACTTAATACATTCTGCAAGCCAAGTAACTAAACACACTTTGCACTGCGGTTTTGATGCCCTAGAAGCTTCTTGCAGGGCAGCAGTCACTGGATCTGTCATTAGAAGACATGCATGGCTTAAGGCGCAACCCCTGACAGACCATGTCAAATCTAAATTGTTGGATGCCCCCTTGCACAAAGATAACTTATTTAGCACTAAGGCAGAAGAGGTCTTAAAAAAGATGGAAGAAAAAGCAAAATCTATGCAAACAGTTAAGGATTTCTTACAAGTCCAGCCCCATTAGGTTCAGCAGGCATTGTCCCTCCAAGCACTGGTCCTTTCCTGCTCAGAGTAAACCAGCCCAGCTTAGGCCCTGTGGAAACAGACCCCCCCCCCCCCCAAGACAGCAGCCCCAGGGAATGCAGAGATCTAAGCAGTGGACTACCTCCACTTCAAAATCAGGGAGTTCTAAGCCACCCCCTTATGGTAAGAACTCACGACTCACCTCCTCCTCCTCCTTCTGCCCACCTTCACTTACCCCTAGGAGGAAAACTCTCATTTCACTCAAGTACCTGGGCCACCATAACTAAGGACCAATGGGTTCTGAACATTGTGTCTCAGGGATACAAATTTTCCTTCCATACCCTTCTAACCCCAAAAGGGTTCCCAGATATACCACCAAATCAGTGGGCAGAGGCTCAAAAGCAAATCCTTTTCCTCCTCTCTATGAGAGCAGTAGAGCACATTCCTGCAGAGCAGATAGGCCAAGGCTTCTACTCCAGACTTTTTCTGGTGCCCAAAAAAGAGGGCACCTAGCACCCCATTCTTGATCTATCAATTCTAAACACCTTCCTGGGGATCCCAAAATTCAAAATGCTCACCCTCCAGCAGCTGCTACCCATGCTGTCCAAGGACACTTGGCTAGCCACCCTAGATCTAAAACAGGCCTACCTCGACATTCCTATCAGGGAATCATGTGGTAAATATCTCCGCTTCAAGGCAGGATGTCAACACTTTCAGTTATCTGTGCTTCCCTTTGGCTTATCTACTTCTCCCAGAGTTTTTACAAAATGGTTTGCACCAGCCATTGCCTTTTGCAGACAAAGAAATATTCAAATTTGCCCATGCTTAGATGACTGCTGTATTCAGGCAGACAGCCAGGAAAAGCTGCTCAAGCACCTGGCCTTTGTAAAGACACTACTAACCTCCCTAGGACACACAGTCAATGAAAATAAATCAAAACAGGTACCCACCCAAAGGATAATCTTCCTGGGAGCAAGTCTGGACACACCATCCCAGATGGCATTCCTTACATCAGGAAAACACATTTTCCTGACAACCTACTTTCAACTAGCCACCAGGCCCCAGCTATCTGCAAGGAAAACCCTGAAACCTATGTGGTTCATGGCATCTTGTGTACTACTCATTCCATGTGCCAAACTGCAGATGAGGAAACTTCAGTGGTATCTTAAGAGCCTTTGGTGTCAACACTCTCAATACCTGGAAACTCTTCTACCTATAATTCCTTGCCTCAGAAAGCAACTTTTTTGGTGGGCAACAGCATGCTCCCACGACAAGGGACTGCCCTTCTCCTCACCCCCTGCTGCCCAGACCCTCACCACAGACTCATCAGACTATGCTTGGGGTGCACACCTGGAAGGCAGGTGCATACAGGGCCAATGGGGCCCTCAGGAAATCCCTCTGCACATCAGTCAAAAAGAGATGATGGCTGTGCAGCACAGCTTGATAGCTTTCAAACCCCTTCTGTCTCCAGGGGTTCTCCTGATCAAAACAGATAACACCACTGTGATGTGGTACATCAACAAGCAGGGAGGGACCCACTGCTACCCTCTATGCAGGCTGGCCATGACCCTTTGGCTCACAGCCTCCCACACCAACCATCAGCTCAGAAAATTCTGCACCAGGGAGCATCACTGCATGGGTTGGAAAGTGGATGCCCTGTCCTTCCCCTGGGTCAATCTATCGGTCTATGCCTTTCCTCCCCTACCTCTCATCCCCAGGGTACTGCTCAACATAAGGGAGGAAAAACCAAGGACCATTCTTATAGCTCCAGATTGGCCCCGACAACACTGGTACCCCTTGCTGTGCAGCCTGTCCCCGCTGCCTCCATGGCATCTTCCTCAGATTCCAAACCTCCTGACCCAGAGGGAAGGGAAATTTATGCATCCCAAATTGGAGACACTCAGTTTGGCAGCTTGACTTATTCCCTAACCCCGAACCAATCTGCCATTCTAAGTAAACAGGTTCTGGATGTTATCCATGAGGCCAGACATCCTAGCACCAGAAAGTCTTATGCAGATAAATGGAAAAGGTTCTAGACCTGGATCCAGGCTAAAGGAGCCAATAAGCACAGCCCTCCATCCCTCTCATCCTTACTTAGCTGACCTACTACACAGTGTCCTCTCTTTCTCCTCTATAAAAATTCATGCCTCTGCTATTTCTACTCATTTTCCCATTGAGCAGCCCCTTTTCTCACACTCTTTGATCAAACAGTTCTTCAGAGGGGCTAGCAACTTCAGCCCCCCCCAGAAGGGCACCACTGCCAGCTTGGGACCTTAACCTTGTCTTGGAAAAGCTCACCCTGCCCCCTTTCAAACCAACTTCTTCTGCAGAGCTAAAATTTCTCTCCTGGAAGACAGCTTTCCTTCTGGACATTAATTCAGCCAGAAGAGTCTCTGAGCTGCAAGCACTCATGGCTGTGGAAGCCTTCATCATCTTCCATGCAGACAGGGTATCCCGCAGAACCAACTCATCCTTCATGCCCAAGGTGGTGTTCAGTGTGGCTGTCAACCAATCTACTCATTTGCCCACCTTCTTTCCTAATCCCCAGAACAAGGGGAAAAGGATTCTTCACTCTCTAGATGTATACAGACAGCTCAGATTCTATCTGGACAGGACTAGATCCTTCAGAAAGTCTGATCACTTGCTGGTTAGCTTTGCTACAGGGGCAGAAGACAAACCCATCTCCAAGTAAACCTTTTCCAAATGGATAGCATACTGCATACTTTTCTGCTACAAACAGCATGGAAAGCCTCCCCCAAGGGGGTCAGGACACACTCCACCAGAGCAGCCTCCACCTCTGCAGATTTCCTAAGAGGAGTCCCCACCAGGGACATCCTTGAGGCTGCCACCTGGACATCTGTTCACACTTTTACCAAGCATTACCACCTGCCTTTCTTCTCCAAATCCAGAGCAGGATTTGCCTCTGAAGTCTTGTAGGGAATCCTAGCCAGCCCCTAGTTTCCTTGACTGCATCCACCCATTTTCTCAGCTTTGGGAATCTACCCAAATGTGATGACTGCAACAGTGAAACACGAAGAACATAATACAGTTATGTACACTTACCATAAATGTAGATGTTCGAGTGTATTTACTGTTGCAGTCCTGGTTTCCCTCCCTCCATCCCCCTTTATTCGCTTTCTTTCCTTACAAGGGACATACTGCTATTTATTTTCCACTGGTGTTGTTCTTCCACCAGTACCTGGCCTCCTACTTTGGGGGCTCCTGACAGGTTAGGGCAAGAAAAACTGATGTAATGGCATCGGCTGCCTTACTTTATACTACTGACAACTTGACATCACTCCTCAAGCAACAGCATCTGACGCAGAAATACTAAGCCTCTGGTATTCGGGTCGGGTGAGGGCTACCCTGGCAGGGATAACCGAAATGTGATGACTGCAACAGTGAATACACTTGAACATCTACATTTATGTTAAGTGTACACAACTGTACTTTTGCTACTATGTATACACCTTGCAGTAACATTTTTGAATTCATAAACAGCCCTAGCACATTGTGGCATGGTGCTCTAGCATTAACACATGTTGCACCATGTGAGACTGACTTCTAAGCCATGTTGTATGCTAATGAGGCCTTTCAAGAGAGAATGCTCTCTCTCTTTCTCTGTGTCCTGAAACCACCTCAAGGAAGGCATCTAAGTGCAAAACGATGCATGAAATCACTTGGATGTGTAACTCAGCACTGCCAGTCTCACCACATTGTGGTAGTGAACATGACCAAAAAGCCATGTTCATTTACTGGCAGTTAAAGGATTACAGGGATTGAGTGTTGGGGTGACTACTAGCCACCAGAGATACTGCACTTGTGCTTTAATGGCACTTACAACAGTATGGTGATCAAAGGGAGGGGCACTAAACACTAGCGATACTACACTTGTGCCTTACTGGCTCCTACAGCAGTACATGGATCAGGGTGTGGGGCAGTAGACACCAGGGATACTACACTTGTACCTTAGTGGCACCTACAGCAGTACAGGGATTGGGGGGCAGTAGACGCCAGGGATACTGCTCTTGTGCCACAGTGGCACCTAAATTAGTATAGGGATCAGGGATGGGGGAAGCACTAGACACCAGGGAGTACTCTAAACTTTTGTGCCTTAGCACTTGAACTCGGGGACAGGAACAGGGACTGTGGTGTATGTTTGTATTTGAATGGGTACTTGTTTGTGCAGGAGAATGACAGAGTGGGGATTCCTATGACTTGCCTACATGATGAGGCCTTATGCATGTTGAAGCAGTAACTGTGATTTAGAGACTTGCAAATCAGCTGATAATGATGTTTTTACTCATTGCATCTAACGTCTCTGAATTGCAAAATAACACATTGTGGGAGCAGAGCCCTTATAGAACAAGAAGTATGGCTCTCACTAGGTCCTTTCATAAATCCCTGGGTTACTTTTGTCCCAGGTCCATGACATTTTTTTCCAAGTACAACAGCAAGAGTTTGTGAAAACGGATACACTCAGATTACATGAGGACTTAAGATCAGGTTAAGAGCTAGGGTCAGTTTTTGGGTAAAATACAATTAAGCCAAGTCTGACTTTTGGTTTATTAACCGTTAAGAACTCATTGGCTTTCAGACTAGTTGGTTATACAGTGATTTCAAGGTATAGGCCATGCAAGTGTATTTACTTAGTTTTCGTTAGTGTACAGTATTTCAGAAATGTAAATTGTAATATAGTATTTTAGGTTCTTTTAATGCCTGAATAAGTTACATATTAATTTATTGGCTTACAGTTTTAACTTGTTGATTTATAACTGGCTTCTGATTTGTTTTTCATTGAAGATACTGGTGCATTACAGACTAGTATGTTGCAGACAAATGTATTTGCTAATTGATAAGAGTGCAAACAGCATATGGAAATTATATAAGGCGTATTGTTTTAGACCTTTTGTAGTTTTTACTTCTTTAGCTGTTGAAGTAATCTGTGCTTTTTAACTCATTAACCCCGAGTACCTTCTCATGGCGCCTCTGTGCTCAGCACCGAGCACGCCATGAGAAGATGCTAATTGCAAGCCGTTACCCCCGAGTGCCTTCCACACATGCAAGAAACTGTAGTGCAGCTTCGTAGTTGGGCTTACAAAGTAGTTGATAAAGCAAATGGTGGCAACCAATAAGATTCTTGCAATCCAAGCCACCACTTGCGTAACACCTCACCTTTTTTCTGTGCTGTTTTCTGTCAAAACGCATTCTGTTCGCTTGAGTTGAACGTGAAAATGGATCTCAGGATCATCAAACAAGTCAATAAGAAACTAAATGAAATATGTAAGTCCATTCCTGATTGCTGACAATATGTACTCTTATACGAATGCGCTCATAGAGAGAGGTACGTATATCCACATGAACACCTGCACACACGTACACATACTAAAGAACATGCATAACATTTGCAGCTGTTAGAACTAGGAATTTTATTATTAAGAATCTGGAAAGCAAAATGCATTAAATGCACTGTTCTTCTTTTGGAGTATTCTCAGTCTTCTTCCACTTAGCCCCACACCATTCCATTGGAAATTTTATTAAAAAGTTTTAAAGAAAAGCCGAAAAGAAAATTGTAAAGCAATAAAATACATCTTAGTCAATCAGTACAAAACTGTCAGTGCTCTAATGACTCTGTCTGTCTATTTATTTAATTGTCTGTTTATCCATCTATTCTCACACGAGCCTATATAATCATTTTATTGAGACACGAAGGCATACTTGCCTGGGGGACAAATATCCATCACTAAGTATATGTTTGCATTAGTTAAAGGGAAAGGACAAAGAAATTAACCTGATACAGGATCTAAAAATCAAAGACTGCTGTTTTGACTTCCACTTGGTCTTTGTTTTCTGATAGTGTGAGACTTTGTGAACACCTTGTTGATAGCCAGTAAGTAGTATTAACAAAACACTTCACGGAGCCAAGTAACTTGTTTACATTTTTTTATTCGTAAACCATATAATCAACGGAGATTGCATCACTGAAAATTACTGATCTTTAACTGACTGCTAGGATACAATGTACATGTAGTACGGTAATCTGTTTTGTCTGAATTCCGTACTCTGTATTGAAATGGCAAAGAGAATAAGAGTCTGTAAACTGCAGTTGTCTGACCCAAAGGCGGTGGTTAAAACGAATTTCATTATGGTTTTACTTTGCTGGTGTGAACTTATTTCCTACTCTTGTTTGCTGTGTAGAATTAACCCAGAGTTTGCTTTAATTGAAATTTACATTTGCTAATGGTTACATACTCAGTTTACAACAGCAGAAAGTAAAAGAAAACCATGTACCATGAGTACATAACCACGTACCATGATTACTTGTATGCTATGGTAATAGCATAGTAATAGGCAATCACATTGTCTATCCAGCAACAGGAACTATCAGACTATCAGCTCTGGCACCATCTCCAGTATTTTTACAAAGGCATAGACTTAGAGAATTTCTAGTTCTGTCATTTTAAATGTAATCAGCTGTTTTTCTAGTTTGAGCACATGTTGTATGTGATACACCTGCAAAAGCAGACACCACATTTGCTTGCTCCTGCAAAGAACTGCTATCCGTTACATCACCACTTTGTGACTGACAAGCAGGATTGCGTTGGTTGAAGGTACCATTTTGTGAGATCCCAAATTTGTTATGGGTCGTACTTGTGTTTTCGTTGTCATACTTGCTAACAAGAGGGATTTGCTCAATTTTCAGTGGGGGAACAGACAAAGGCCCAAAATCATAGACAGTTTTATGGAAGACAAAGTTTTACTTTGATTCACGTAAAACGTTAATACTGCACCGATCGCATGTAGAATAAAACAGCCCAAGAATATGGGATTGTATTTTTTTTCTAAATAAACTAGGTATTCAAGGAAAACTGACACTGATGTCATGTATACGTAACTTTTCTGTTTTTTTAACAGAGCACTGTTATGCGAGTCTTGTCATCTGGTTTTTTGTACATTATTGCACAGTCTGAAAGTGAGGCTGGTAGAACTGAGTGCACACCACCTTGTACCAAAATGTTTTTCTTTCATTTAATAAGTACTGCAGTTACACCCTCCATGAAATCTTCAGCAGGGCAGTTTGACAGAGAACCAGAAGATGTGGCTCTTGAAGTTTAATAGTTGTGGTGTTGCAGACGATATTTGAGGCTCAAGAATGAGAGTATTGTATCAGTGTCATGTGCCTGCTATTTGATATGCACAAGGGTATCAGATTACACATTTTCTTGGATTTAAAACTGAAGATAGTTGTGTATTTCATTGGAGGTGCAGAATTTACAAATGTTTGTGGCACTTTTTATTGCAGTGCTCAGTTCCTTGCTAAGATGACATTAGTTTGAGTGTCAGCATATACTATGAATGCAGGAAAGGGGTAGTATGACTGTAGTGGAATCAGTGGCCCTTTCTAAAAGACATTCTGACAGTATGTATATGTGAGAAAATAGTATGGTTAAATCCCTGTTACTGTTGGTAAGATTGCAGTCGAGGACATTGTTCTTGGATTGAGGTGGCTGAAATCCTGTGGTGTGGATTTAGGCTCTATAACCCCTACTCCTCACATTATGTTGTGGCAGCTATGGGATTCCAACAGTATTCATCACATTATTTCAATGTTCAGTGTCTAGGAAAAACAAAGTGAGAATCTAGCATCCATTTCCTTTTTAAAAATTCAGTTTTGTTGATCTTCCTTATTCTGAGAGAGATCTTATTCCACAATTTACCAGCCAGATAATGAAAAAAAAATTGTATTGATCTTTTTCTACCAACTAGTATTTTTACCAAAAGGTTATTGTTCTTGATAGCTACAGATGACTGTTCTTATTTATTCTGATACTAACACTGTAGATGTCACTACAGAAACATTTATGAATTACAGTTAAATTTCCCCTTACTAATCTGTACTTAGTAGAAAAAATGAGACAATTTAATATCCTGTTATATTTCATATGTCTCAATCCTCTTATGTGTCTACTAAAGTAGTTCAGAATGAAGGAACCCCTGTACCACTGATGGAGAGAGGCAAATCTTAAATGCTTTATCCCATGCATGGGTCCCCTCAAATTATCTATGCTATGATTTTCAGTTGTTCTCATTAGGGGTAATACATAATTATTGGCTATGGCATGGGTAAGGCCAATCTAACAAAATGGGATACATTAATTTCAGCACTAAAAGGGAAACTGTCTAGGCTAATAATGGTCCACAAGGGCAGCCAGACTAGTGCTTATCTAGGAACCTATGAATGCTTCCACCAAGATGCAAACTAATATAGAAGATTAGGGCTACGTTTACCCCAGTGCATGAAGACAGCTTGTAAGCTCAAGTGTGTGAATTGTGCATAGTTGCATTTTTCAGTGGGCCACCTTCGTCAGCACTCTTGGTACATACAGATTTCTGTGGTGTGCTGCAGGACTCCAGCACAATGAATACTAGCTAGCTGTGGGGCAACATCAAACTGCTTATCAGAAGCCATGAACATAGATCCTTGTCTAGTACCATCAGAGTTGCTGCCTATAAGTGTTGGCCTTTCACATGGTCTTGGCGACCATCTAATCATCCTTGGAGACACTAATCCAATGTATTACATGTCTGCTTATTTTGACCTTTCCACTATACCATCTGCATATGAAATGTCATAGTATATTCCACACTTTTCAAACAATAAACCATTGGCTTTGGGTACACGTACTGTTCCAAAATGTGGTCCTGTAAGTCATCCACCGTTGTGAGTAGCATCTGGCAGATCAATGCCACTGCACATTTCCTGCATACAAATATGAGGACAGTGATGGCAGACAAGCAGATTATTGCAATCCAAGTTATCACTTGCATAACACCTCCACCCCCAGGCATGCATTTTCTTTATTCCTGTCAAAATAAATAGAGGGTACTGAAATAGCCATTCCCTTTATATTTTCTAACATTTACAGAATTCACCTACATTGCCACTGTATCCTTCTTTTTATGAGAACAGTTCTGTGTGGCGATCACTTTGCGAGACTGGAGATACTGCCACAGTCTCAGTCTGAGAAGACAGCAAAAGAGAGATACCCCCTAAAGTCAAAGTAGTACTGGTGCTCCATGTTGCAGGTACAGCAGGGTATAGTTGCTTGTTTTTGGGTGCAATTTTAAACTGTTTCTGAATAAATGTAGGGTACTTTCTAGCATATGGTATTACTGATTTTACACTATTTACAACATTGATCAACCATATATTTTGGACAATATTTCTTCCTTTGTCACATGTTTCTGATTCAAATCAGAAGTATGGTTCAGTGAGATAAATGATATTACTACTTTTGCACTAATTCTTGCACGAGTCAACCAGATAGTTAAGATATTTCTGACTTTGCTATTTGTGTACCTCATTATAACCCATGGGATGGTTTAGAGAGATACATATTATTGCTTGTACACTGATTGTGGCATGGAGCAACCATATATTTTGGGCAATATTTCTGGCTAGAATTTAGGTGAGAGGAATGGCTCAGTAATATAAATGTTATACTACTACTACTGAGAGATGGTAATGAGTCAGTCTTACCTTACACCTGCACCAGGAATGTAATGAATGTCTGCTCAAAAGGGTGCAGCAATTAGCACCTTTGTCTGAACTTGCAGAACCTTGCAGCAGTGAAATGCAAGTCATTATCACATTACTGATTTACAATACGTGCAGTTACAGTAAAATACTGAGTCATTATCACTTGTTAGATAAAACATCTGCCAGTTGTCACTATTATTCACATTACTAAAAGTTGTTATCACACTGATGAATGTACATGCCAGGTTTTAGTTTCTGTGTATGTGGAGTCATGCAGAAGTTTTTATGATAAGTTTTTTTTTCTTGAAAAAGTCTGATAGGGAGCTTGTCAACATGCTGAGTAAAACCTTGTTTAAAGATGGTAAAAGAACTATCTGTATGCTGTACCCGTGGACAGAGAGCACAATTTTTTATGACTTAAGTTATGAAATGTATATGTCGCTTTCTAGAACTCTCCAAAGTTTTGATACAGTATCCCATCCTTTACTTCTATCTTAACTTGCCAGCTTTCACCTATCCTCCTCCACCCTCAGCTGGTTCGCTAGCTATCTATCTGGACGCAAACAATTTGTCAAATGGCTCTCCTCCTCTTCTCCTTTCCTGCCTATCTCAACTGGTGTTCCACAAGGTTCCATCTTAGGCCCCCTTTTATTCAACATCTTCACCAATGACCTCTTCACCTCTTGCAGTCAGTCATCTCTCATACAATACGCTGATGACTCCACTATTATTTCTACAGCCAACAACATCTCTGACCTACACACTCTAGCCCAAAAAGCTCTACTCTCCTCCGAACAATGGCTTTCAAAAAACATTCTAATCCTCAGTCCCAAAAAAAACAAACTCTTACTCTTCCTGCCCCATTCTCTTGCTCATCATAGATCCTACTTTGTCATTAAGTCTTGTAACAACACAGCCATCTAACCTGACACCTACACTAAACTCTTAGGGGTCATCATTGACGATGAACTAAAATTCAATCAACACATACAGCAATGCATAAAGAAGACCCATCAGAAACTAGGTCTCTTATACCGGAACAGAAAATACCTCACTCCTGAGGCTAGACTCACCCTAGGACAAGCACTTCTCCTCCCCTCTCTCCTCTATGCCACCCCAATTCTGACAAATATTCAAACAACTACCCTGAACAAACTCCAACAAACCTACCACAAAATAGCCAGATTCAACACTCCCCAAACAGTATGCACCACTGTGTTGCCTTAAAGTGTCTACAATGGCTGGAACTCCCACAACTACTACATCTCTACCAATTTCACATGCTGCACTCTATGCTCTTTAAATCTTCCTGCTGTCCATCTTTATCTCTCCTAGTCTCTACCTTGTACCCCTTCTCCATCTCTCCGCACCTCTAATCAGCAATTGCTCGATATCTACCACCCCAATAAGTCAGTAGGTAAGCAACTCTATAAACACTCTGTGGCCCAAGCTTGGAATAAACTTCTCCTGGACATACGCTCTATCTCTCACACTCCACTTTTTAAAAAAGAACTTAAGGGACATTTACTCCCTGTCCCTGCTATGACCCTACATAGCTCTCCCCTCCCCCCACACTCACATCACTCTCAGTTGATCCTATTCACACTCTTGTCTCTCCCTCACTTGTACAATAACAAAGAATCTGTCCTGAAAAAAAAATTTTAAATTTAATACTACTTTCAATTCTAATCGTCACATGTAGTTGTTTATTCCTTACTATTGTTGTTGTTATTGTTTGTAGTACTTGTTTTCTTACTGTAATTATATATTGTATCTTTTGGAGCTTTTTTCTTCGGGCCTCCACTGAAAATGGGACAAAATCCCAGTTGGACTAACCCGGTTAACAAATGTCAATAAATAAATAAATAACTAAATTTTACTTTGTTTGGTAAATAACTGTGGTAGGGAACATTCTGAGTGAGACCTCAGATGGTATTAGTAAATATATGTTATAAGTTTTTGTTTATGTATCCAGCTTTCAAGAAAAAATTATTCTCTATTAACAGTATGTACATACTGTATTGAGGAAAACTGATGATAAATACATTGAAGAAATGTTGGAATGATGGCTATCAAACAGTGCTGTGTCTTATTGCAACAGGAATTACTACTTTTTTAGTGAAGTTGCAGTCCTTACCCTGCTTTTTCTCTTTCATGTGCCCTTTCTATGCCCCCTTGTCAGTTATCTGGCAAGTTCTTATGCACCAAGGCCAGGAAGGTTCTTCTTTAGAGATTTGTGCCAACTGGTCTTGTGTTAGTGGGTGCATCACGGGGGGCATACCCCTGTGGATAGAAGTGAAGATTTGGATGGGCTAACCAGGTAATGCATATGATATATATATACATAAGTAGTCTTCCAATACATCTCTCAAACATCAGTTGTAATCTGTTTGTATTTTCTTTCCTGCGCAGGTTCGTCCACCTTCTGACATAATTCCTCGCCAGATATGGAAAACAGTCAATGGGCAGCGCACAAGGCCAGACGTTTACAGAATGGGTTCATACATGGCTTGATGCACAGGGTCGGTGGATCTACAATCTTCCATGACAGCATCACTGCAGAAGATGTTCACCTGTTCAGAAGGGATGGTGTTTACCTAACTGAGGAGGGCATTGCGTTGTTCTTGACTGACCTCCACAATGGCATGAGGAGAGCTATGCAGGATTGGTAACATGCAGCTTGTGAGAAGAATGGAAAATACCCATGAACCAAGTAGGACCAGTATGGTAAGTAAAACTCTATTATGAAATGTGTTGTGTAAAATATATTTTTCTGAGTTTGGCAAATAACTGTGGTAAGGAGCTGGTGAAGATGTTGAGAAAGAGCAAATGTTTCAGGAGAGTGCTACCACATGCAATCTAATATGTCAGTAACGATCCTGCAATACTTCCTTTTTATTTTGCTTTTATCAGGCATGTGTAGAGTTTAGATGACAGGAAGGGCTTAGTAATAAAGAACTTGATCCCTTAGGTCCATCGCTGAATGGGCACATGTAAAGAGGAAAAGCACAGGTAAGGCAGACTGCTGACACTGAAGGAGGTTGTGAGACTGTAGTGGTATCAGCTGTCTGAGTGGGTAGCCAGCACAGCTATTGGACAGATCAGATGGCCTTGCCTGCCACTGAAGTCCCATGCCTGTCCTGGGTTCATTAGTGGAGTGGCGGTCCTCACCTTGCTTTTTCTCTTTACATGTACCCATTCAGCAGTATGTTGGCTACATATTTACAATCATATGTGTCTACATCGTAAATCAACTTGGTCTGAATGCTGTACACATGCACAGATATTTTTTTTAGGACTCAGGTTATGGAAATTATTATTTTTTTCATATTTTGGTAAATAACTTTACGAGTGAGTATCTGAATGTGCTAAGTAATACCTCATTTTGAAGACAGTATTCATAGGTCCAACATGGTAAAAGAACTGTTCCTGTATGTTGTACACATGTACGGATATCAAAGTTTGTTTCGGACTTAGGTTATGGAAAGTATTTTTTTTATATTTTGGTAAATAACTTTGCAAGGGAGCATAGCATGTCAGTGTTCCAAGTAATACCTCATTTTGAAGACAGTGTTACTTCTTACAACATGGTAAAATAACTGTCTGTGCAGTGTACACATGTACAGATATCACAGTTTGTTTAGTCTTGTATATGCCCATATCTTTGCAAGGGAGCATGGTGATGACACAAATGATGCATCATTTTGAAGCGGACATTGAGATGCACAACTTCTACACTGATATGTACCCTCTGTCTGTTACAGGTGATGAGATGTTATGCTTTATCAATTTTGAGAAATATATTAATCATATTTCTGTGAATATCTCTGTAAAGGAGCATCACACAGTAATGGTTAAGGTATCATTTTAAAGCTGACATTCATACAAGCAAATTAAATACAAATTGTATGGGTCTACATAATACATTAATCAAGATATTGTGCTTTGCTTTTCCAAAAAGGTAAAACATATGCACAATATCAGCATTCCTTGCCAAATATTTAATAATGACTATGATATGCACTATCAACGTTTAAACTGTTGGAAAGGTCAGTGTCTGCTGAACAACTTTTGCATTTACATTTTTAGTCTAGCTCTTATAGTTAGAGTTATGAACATTTGTTTTCTGTATGGTATTAGAAATGGATTTTCTGAAAATGAGCTCAGGCTGCACTGTTGTTCCTATGGTGGAATTAAGCAGGCAGCTTTTTCTGATCTGCTCTGAAGTGAATGAGTTAATTTAACCTTTTAAAGTGACCATTGAATGAAACACAACCTTGTTTTAACCAGGGGTGGGGGAAGCTGTACATACACACAAACACACACCCACATATAAATATATATATATATATATATATATATATATATATATATATATATATATATAATATACACACACACACATACATTTGCATATACATATATGTGTGTGTACATATATGTGTGTATGTGTATATATATATACACACACACACACACACACACACACACACACACACACACACACACACCTCAATGTCTATGTATGTGTGTGTGTGTGTGTGTGTGTGTGTGTGTGTGTGCACGCGTGTTTGTCTGTAGAGTCAACCCAGTGGCTGGGGAGGCAAGAAATTTATGACACACTTAGCTTTTTATTGCAGGTTAAATTAAAGTTCAGATATTTCTTCTTTTCCTCTTTCCTCTTACTTGGCAGCTCCATCCTTAGAATCCTTTTCCCAATTACCCAGCATACCTCCTCAGCACATGTCCAAACTAAAGCAATCTCGCCTCTCTGACTTTGTCCGCAAACCGTCCAACCTGAGCTGACCCTCTAATATATTGATTCCTAATCTAAGACAGCAAAACTATTAGGCATTACTATTGATGACAAACTCACCTTCAAGCAGAGTATTCTTAATTATGTAAAACAAGCTCATTTCAAGCTAGGGAAACTCTACCATCACAAACTTTATATGGATAATTCTACTAAACTTAAACTTACTAACACTCGCTCATTCCCCCCCTCCTATACAGAAGCCCTATCTTTACTAACCTCCACACATCCCTGTTCAACAAGCTTCAGTCCTTCTACTACAAAATAGCTAGATTTGCCTCAGGCATGACTAACCACTCATCACTGCCAAGCCATCTCTGTATCGAAATGGCTTGAATTCCCCCACTACCTACACTATACCCAACTAACTCTTGCTCACAAATTAATATTCAAACCTAAAAACTGCCCAGCACTCCATTCTATCCTACAATCATACATCCCATCCTGTAACCTACGTTCTACCAATAAACACCTATTAAGCATAATCCAACAAAGGAGTCGGTCAAAGCTTATTCTCTCAAAGCATTGCTAAACTTTGGAATGCTCAGCCTTCACACATCACTCAGCTAGACTCTTTAAAATCTTTTAAAACTGCACTAAAAGACCATTATCTCAGTAATCCCATATGTTCTTGCCTGATCACTACCAAAACACCATAAACACTACACCATAGTCTTCATATCCACTCCCTTTCTCCATTGCAAAACTCTGTCCTTACTGAACACAAACTTAAACTCTTGTATTATTGTACCTACATTTTTATTCTGTATTATAATCTGAACTTTGCACTACTGTTTTTGCATTGTATTGTGTTGGACATCTTTTTGAAACATTGCATTTAACTTCTGTGCAAGTGCCTAATGATCTTTGTAAACACCCATGTCCAATGTATTATACTTCTGTATTGTATGTCTTGTGGAGCTTTTCTCCCTGGGGCTCCACTGAAAAATGGGTTTTTGACCCAGTGGACTTTCCCGGTCAATAAATATCAATAAATAAATAAATGAATAAATAAATTGGTTCAACAATACCCATATTTATGGGAACATGATAAAATTAAGTACTTAGGAGTACCAGTTAAGAAGGACACTGCTAATAATAGTTAAGCATATTTGGGAAGAGAATAAACAAAAGATAATACAGAAACTGAGAAATTGGAAGCTCTGGCATATAGATATGGATAGCAAGACAGAAGCAATAAAACTGTTTTTAGTCTCTTTAGTTTTATGTACATATCAGGCATATGTTTGTTATCAACCAGAGGAGAAGTTGTGGATAATAAATTAATAAAGACTTGAAGGATTTTTTTTCTGGTTGGGGAGAGAAAAAGTGTCAAGTGGGAGAAGTTGATCAGTCCAATAGATAAAGGAGATTTAGGATTACCTGATTTGAAGGGATATTTTAGAGCTACACACTTAAAGCACTTGTACATAACAGAAGCAGAAAACTACAATTCAAAGTGGAAAGGGGTGATGATGAAGCAAGAGGAATTTGAAGAAATAAGGAAAGAATGGGATTTTGGATGCAGATCCTTAAAGAGTATAACAACTGTCATATAGAATATCATATTCATAAAGTAACACAAAATATACTAAGAGGTAAGCCAACACAGGAATGGAGAAGGGATATTCTGGCAATAAGGGATGACTACAGTTAAGGCTACAGAGAATAGGCAAGAAGGGGCTGGAATGTACTGAAAGAGGCTGGCAAAGGAACCAAGGTATTGGGAACAGATAATTAGACAGGGAAAGGTAATAAAATGGGAAGAGGCCAAGAAGATATTTGAACTGCAGGCTACAGATTGCCTTCCCTATCTGGGATTGATGTCAGAGTATAGGGTCAGAGTATAGACAAAGAGAAAGGGAAATCCTAAGTGAAATAATCACACTGGTTGAGTTTTTAGTTGAATCTAAAACTGAAGCTGCTGTTAAAAAATAGATAATTAGTAAGGCATGCAAAATATTGCACAGTAACTATGGGAACCAGTCAAAGAAAGTCCGAAAAGATTGGGAAAATAGATTAGATAAATATTTCACAAAGAAACAATGGAAGGACATATTTATAGCTCCCACATATACAACACAGTCTAGAAAGTTTAGGATTTTTGCCTAGTGTTTGCATAGATATTTTTACACCACAAACAGACTCCAAAGAATTTTTCCTGAGATAGATGGCAAATGTTGGATGTATAATGAGGAAGAAAGAGGTATACCTGAGTATGTTTTCAGAATGTAATGAGTTGACAGACTTTAAAAAATCCATACAGAGTACTCTGTCAGAAATACTGGGCAAGCAAATGAATGTAACTAAGGAAATGATTTCTTTGAGCTGGGATGCAGGATCTGAATTTCCTAGACATAGTAAGGCCTTGTTAAGTTTAATTCTGGTGGCTGCCAAAAAAGGCAATTAGTAGAAAATGGAAATCAAAGTCTAAACCAATCATATTTAAAGTAATGAATATTGTAGCAGCGACAAAAGAAAAGAAATTGGGATCTTTAGAAAAGTATAGAAGTAAATTACATAGAAAAAAATGGGACGTAGAAAAATGATTTGGAGAAGGGATAAGGTTTAAGAGTAGGCAGGAATTGAACACTTTATGTAATATTAGATTGATTATATTGTATAGAAGAATAATGTGATGTGTAATGTTTGTAAACATGAACTTGTTAATATAGTTTATTTTCTACATATTTAAATGTTTGTGTGTGTCTATATATATATATATATATATATATATATATATATATATATATATAATGTGTGTATATGTACAAATTTATGTATAAATGTGTGTGTGTGTGTGTGTGTGTGTGTGTGTGTGTGTATATATATATATATATATATATATATATATATATATATGTATATATATATATATATATATATATATATATATATATATATATATAGTTTCACTTTACAATCCTGATATACAGAAATATCAAAATTCAGTATCTCGAGAGTGTAAAGCCGAAAACTTCAAAACCCGAAACCCCAAAAGCGTGAAATTTAAAATCACAAATGCTCACATACACACTACACACACAATCACACATACACCTTCCCTCCTACACTACAAACCAACACAACAAAACAAACACATGCGTGGACCCTACATATAAGCGGGGGGGGGGCAAGCAACCCTGCACACCCCACACCCCTCCCTACTTATATATACTAACTCCGAGGACGCACTAAAAACACAAACACACAAAAAACACCACTGCACATTCTACACTCCCCCTGCACCAACACACATCACATATGTACAAATACCACCACTCTCAACACTTACTCACAATCTCACCTACCTACCCTAACCCACACCTCAAAACTCCAAACACACTCACACACATTCAAATCCCTACCTAAAACCTCTACTAAAACATCACTTACCTGAATTTCCAGCTACATCCACATACCACACCGCACACTATGAACACAAGGAATCCCACGTCATGTATACGCCTCCACAACTGCAGATTTGACATTTCCGCATTCGGCATTCTGCACTTTCGTGCAAGTGTGTGTGATATTTCAGTAGTTTGAGATTCTGAAGTGTAACCATATATATGTGTACACACACACACACACATATATATATATGTATATATATATATATATATATATATATATATATATATATATATATATATAGGGGCAGGCAGTTCACCTTGGGTTAAAAAAAAAACAAAAAGACAAGTAAATGAATTCTGTGAACATTCTTTCTGCCATTCAAAGGTTTTACATGGTCTGTCCTGAATGTCAGAAAACTGCCCCTTGAAAAGATTTCTCTTCTCACTTAGTAACACTACCCATATTTAATGTTACATTTGACAAGAACTACCATTGACTTAATCTCCTTAGTCAATACTTCTAACAGATGTCAGTAGATCTTGATGATCTGGGACTATGCCACCTGTTATCCTAAATCTACTCCATTACATACATCTTCTGCCAAACCTTTTGCAAGAGAGCTGATTTTTATGTTTAGTAGAATGGGAATCCCCAAGGGAATTCTAACAGATCAAAGAGCCCATTCCAAAATGCTTGTGTTTATGAAAGAATTTTGACAGGTGTTAAAAGTTAAACAGCTCACCCCAAATGGGTGGACTGGTGGAATGTTTTAATAAAAGACTGAAGATCTTATTGAGGAATGTGTTCTAAAAAAAATGTCTCCGGCATTCCTTGGATGAAAAGCAGAATCTTACTTTAAACAAGGATAATATCACTCTTCTGGACGGAAATAAAGCTTTATTGAAAAAAAAGTTTTTGAACTAAGTGTCCTTCAGGCTCAAAAGCACGTAAAAGCATCCCTCTAAAATCACATGACTAACATCAACTAGTCATTACAGTAATAAAAGAAACAACTTCATTTAAGACTTAAATACTTAAAAAGGCTTAAAAATCTAAAAAAATATTCCCAGTAAACCACTATTTTGGTCTAGTGGGTGCGGCATTATCCTCTCTTAGTGATGGATGTTGAAAAGGATGGGGGACATTTTACTGCCCTCTCTGATGTCTTACCAATAGTGAGGAACCCCATTTGTCTATGGGGTTCACCCTGTTGGAGCTACTTTATGGAATACACCCTAACCGTATGGAAGCATGGAAACAGAAGACTACCCCTTTCTGACATGTCTTAGTACACAGCTGAAGTGCAGGAAAGAACGGCAGCAGTTATGCCTACAGTGGGGCTTACTAGTTATTACAGGTGTTTTTTCCACATTTAACTCAGGTTCATTTGACAAAAGCAAGGGCCCTGTAAAGGCTAATTCGTCCGACAAATCCAAACAGGTTGTCCTGGCTGTAATGACTTCCAGCCATGTTCTCAAAGGTAATTAAAATAATCAGGAAGCATCCCACTTGTCAGACATATTCTGCTAATTAAAAAAGTGGCCCATTTATGTGAAAAAGTATACTATGTCACCTCAGTCATCTGACTTGCAGCTGATCATGTCTTATGTCAAACATTTGTATGTCTTCAGTTTTGCTTTTTGCTTAGTTATGATACATATTTCTTGCATGTCCACACATCATGACCTTGTGGAAGGCAGCACTATCACCCAGAAACAACTAGTAACATAACCTTTGAAGTGGATTTTGTATCATCATCTGCCTTTGAGGAATCTTGTTTCTTATGACAACAACTTCCTGAATGACAGGTTTGCCTATTTCTCCTTCAACCAGGCAGCCTTCAGAGGGCGTATTTCTTTGCAGTCTGCTTCCTCATGCATGTCCAGCAGTGGTTTAAGGGTTAGGAATAGAGTAAGCGTAGCACAAGGATGCATCTTACTTTCACAGCTGATGTAAACCCACAGATTTAACCCCCTCCTTTCCCCCACCCCTAGCAGATTCTGTCAATATGATATTTGGTCTCTACCAAGAAACATTAACAGAAGACATGTCCTCTTAATGTACATCTCTTTGCTCTCACCTGGAGAGGGGTAAATGGGCACCGTCTCTTCATTACTTTCCATTCGTAGTCTTTCCCTGAGAATAAAAAGGTGAAGAAAGTAAGCAGCAGACAAAAGTGTATTTTTCTAAGTTTGAAGAGACAAGAAAAGTGGTTTGAAACAGCTGCGCATTTCTCAGCTACTCTTTGTAGTATTGTCAAGTGCTAACTCTGGAGATGGTGGTGTGTGCTTCTCTTCTTTTATTGATCTTTTTGCTACTGGTTTATTTCTGCATATGTGTATGTACTGCAGCTTCATTTTGCAGAGTGTTTGCTCCACATTGTAGCAGAAAATTAGTTGTCCTCATTTATATATTTGAAAGCTTTTTTGTGTCATATTTAATTACATGAAAATTTTCCATAATTTTGTTCCTCATCAGCTATTCAGAATTAATGTTATCTTTAATGGAAGATGATTGCTGTTACCTCTTGGAAGCATTCGATTATGATCCACGTTTGCATAAAGGTAAGCTTTACATTATGTCTTTCTAGCACATATTCTAGTAACACAAGTAAAGGGCAAGTGTTATACTCTGATGATGGTCACAGACACAGACTAGCAGGTATGTTCGAGTGATGGTAAGGTAGATGGGAAAAATGCTGGGTTTTAAAGCTGGTAAAAAGTTTTACTTAGTAAAGGGAGTATGCTTGAATATGTGAATGTGTTGTGGCCAAACTTTGGGAGAACCACCATTCTCTGGATGGTCTGTTTACCTGTTGATTACACTACACAGAAGGCCTTGTGCAAGATGCTTGTATATTTCCTGCTGTATGTACACTATATTAGTTTTTTCTGCATATATCAATAAAAAATGGAGAGCTGTCATTTGCACTTGCAACATACATGAATACTATAGTCACAAGCCTGAGGCCACCAGACTTTTTCTTGGCATGTTTTTACTGGAGATTACCTTTTGATGTATACCTTCTGAAATATCATGAGATGCGTACAAGTGATCAGTCATGCAGTTCACTCACCAGTCTTGTTTTTTGAGCATCAACAAAGTAAACCTATGGAAAATGAGCAAAGTAACTGCATCAGCTGCCAGGTGTACAAATACATTACCCCCCACCCAGTACTTCAGAGCAGCCAAAGAGGGAAAGCAGAGTGACTGCATCAGCATTCTCCTGAACCAAAGCTGAAATGAACTGTAGCAACTAAACACATTTTTAGTCATGTATGTATGTGCATATGTTTGTATGAAGGAAGGATAGTGCTTTAACACCAGAAGTTTCAGAAGTGTAGTGTCAGAACAAATAGTGACCTATAGAGTCTTGGTTCCAGTTTTAGTTAAATCATAATTTCTTTAGTGCTGTGCTTTTGGGCACTAAACTAGATTTTTACCTCAAAACTGATCTGGGGAAATGCTGTTGCACTCACTCATTTAATTTTAGGTTAATTTCAGGTGTCTTATTGGGGGAATTAATGTACTTCATCCTGATTGACCTGGTGTGTTAGTAATAGACTAACTGTGTTGTCCTTTTGTTTTCTTTTAAAGTTTATTAAGAGCATGAATGCAGGATAGGTCTTGAGCTTGGTGAAGTGAGATATTCAGGGAGCCCAGTCAGGCATACATCAAACATAATCACTCATTTTTCTCTCTGTGTAATGAGTCATGCGTGTGTGAAACTGGTGCTTTTAAAGCTGGGTTACCACAGGCGTCTGTACTGGACTCAGTACTGTTAACTTTGTTCATCAGTGACATCATAATTACTATCACCTGTCTGCATTTAGTGTCTCTGTGGAAAGTGTACCAGTATTAAGGTCTGACCCAACAAATACAACTTTAGAAAACCACTTGTAAACATATTTTAGCAAGTTATGCCACTCGATTGAATCTAACGAGGGACAAATGGAGTGCCTGTGGTTAACTGGTTGGGTTGAGTCCACCAAATGAGGTCCTTCTTGCAAGAGTCTGTCAGCAGTATGTGATGAGTTAATGGTAGATGTTGAAAGGATCACTGGGATGACAGCAGCCACTGAAGAATCCGCATGTGTAGTCTGGCTAGCGGCACTAGTAGTTTGGTAGAAGCCATGGTCCCTAGAAGCTTCAAAATAGTCTTGGCTTTGACTTTTCGTAGGGGGAGAAGACGTTGAATTTGAAGAACTAAATTCTGTGCCCTTTCTACTGGAAGATGAGCCAACATGGCTACTGTGTCTGTCTCTGCGCCCATAAAAATCACAAACTGAGAGGGCAATAAGGCAGATTTTTCCCAAATGATAGTAATCCCCAACTGGGCACAAAGTTGAATGGTAGCGTCCCTGGTCTGAAGAAGTAGATGCCTGGTGGGGGGGGCGGGGAGCCAGTTGTCCAGAGGACACAACTGGAATCTCCTCGTCTCCTCAAGTGAGCTGTCACTCTGCCATGCCACACTTGATGAACACCCTGGGAGCTGTGGTGAGACCAAAGGGCAGACCACGAAACTGGTAGTGACTGGCTCCCAGCCGAAAGCGTAGATGACTCCTCGATGCCCTGTCCATTTGTATGTGGTAGTAAGCGTCTTGGAGGTCTTTTGAGCACATCCAAGTGTCTTTCCCTAGTAACGAGAGTATAGACTGCAGTGTCACCATCCGGAACTTGTCCTTCTTTACTGATTCGTTCAATCTGCTGAGGTCCAAGATGGGCCTCCAGTCCCCTGTATGTTTTTTTGGCAAAAAAAAATCTGGGGAGTAAGTCCCGGATCCTATTTGGTCTGCTGGGCCGGTTTGGATTACTCTTTTTGCCAGCAACTTGTTGACCTCCACAGTTGCCTGATCCCTGCGATTGGGTGGAACATCCGGGATCCTCTTAGGAACATGAGGTGGCAGAGAAAAGGGTATGATATAGCCTCTGGTGATAATTCTTTGTACCCATTTTTCTTGAGTGATACTTAGCCAGGCTTCCAGATACAAAAAAATGCGACCCCCCCCCCGACCGGCTCCAGAGAAGCACAGTTGGGCCCCACATCAGGAGCGCTGGTAGGGCTGCCCCCAAAATGAATCACGGCCTCCCTGGTTTTGCGGTCCGCCCCTGCCTCTAGGGCGATGTCTACCATTTCCTCCTCCTCCGCCTCTGAAGGAGGAGTCACCCTATGCATCCTGGAAAAACCTCTGGGACTTCTTGAACCACATTTTACCACCCTTCTGACCCTTAGGGTATGGTCTAGAGGGGACAGTAAAATGTACTCCCACGGCAGAGAGTGTTTTCCCTTCCTGCTCGCACCAGGTGAGTGTGTCCCTTTACCTTGGGTCCAAACAATGAAGAACCGTCGAAGGGAGCATTGGTAAAGGTAGACTTGAACAGTTCTGCAAAATTATACAAGTGCATCCAGGAATGAGGCCTTAAGGAAATTCCTGAACCTGCTGCTCCATCGACTGCATACGAGATAAGCCTCATGGACGAGTTGACAATAGAGTTCAAGGTGGACAACTGGGCAGACACCTTCTCAGGGACTCCCTCAGTGAATGTACCTTGTAGAGAATCTCTTAACTCCTTAAGGAGATCTCTCTGAAGCCTCGTGAAGTGTGTAAGGTAGCTGAGCGATCTAAGAGTAAATGCTGCTGATGAAAAGATACGCTTTCCACATCTGTCCATTGTTCGAGATTCTTTATTCAGCGGATGAACAGAAGAAGTTGTTTCCGCTAGCTCCTTCTTAGTGGCTGCCGCCACCACCATGGCATCTACAGGAACACCCTTAGACAAAAATTCCTTTTCCTTGGGCGCAACAAGAAATTTATTTGGTCTCCTGGAGACTGGCTCCATGGCATCAGGAGTATCCCACAACGTCCGACTAATGAGCTCCATCAGTTCTTCGAAAGGTGGAGACACCCAAGAGGCTGAAAGTTGAGACCCAAAAGCCTTCAGGCACACCGACTCCTCATCAGAATGGGTGACAGTGGGCCAGCTTAAGGAATTCCAGGATGTCTACAAAGGAGATATCATCAGAGGATGACTTAGGGGACCCTTCTGACTCCTCGAGGTCGGTGTCCAAGGTAAGAGACTCGTCTTGGGAGTCTACATGCTTCCTCTTGCATGTTCTCTTCCATGGGGGCTCCTCGGAAAAATATTCTGGGGAGGTCTCTGAAGAATGGGTGCCACCAGCTGGTGGCTCCTGAGGCTGCGGGTCTCTGCTGTCTAGAGAGGGAATAGGAGCTGAGACAGAAGCAGGTGTCCTAGGGGGGAGAGTGTCGGTACCCCTGGTAGGAGCTGATGATCGGGACAGCACACTCATCATCTGGAACGCTGACCTCTTCGGCTCCGAGGAGACCATCGGCTCCGAGATAGATGTAGAATCCGAGCTCACACTTGCTGATGTGCTGAGAGGGAGGCTTGGAACCGAAGAGGTTCGGTTCCAGGTGTCCCTGTCGGGGCCGACTGGGGAGCTTCAGCTCCTAGACACCACGGACGGCACCGAGAGTATCGGAGCAGAACTTGGCTCTGAAACAACCTCAGGGAAAGCTGGAACTGAGGGTTCCACCAGCGGTACCAAACACTTCGGCTCTGAAAGACCAGCACAGCTCGGAGGAGGAATCACCGAAGGGGTAACAGACTCAAGTGTCCCCGGGACTGACTGGGTCGGAGCCAACAACAATTTAGGTAAGACAGATGACTTCAGGAGTCTCAGCACTACTCTCTCCACATCTTTTTCCGATAAACTCCTGGAAGACCTGGAAGTCAGTGTGGGAGAACGGGATCTCTGCAATATGGGTGACCTTAATGTAGGGGAGACCAATAAAGGATCCGTAGACCGGCTCCGGTGAATACTGTCAGTGGTCGGCTGTGAACTACTTGGTGCTGACCCTGTAGCCACAGTAGTAGCACCCTCGATCGGCTCCGAACTCAGTGGAGCTGAGTAGGCAGTAGTTTTGTCAGATTTGGCAATTTTAAGAGGCAGCTCTGAAGCACCAGCCGGCGCCGGGGAGGGCCTCTTAGAGGATTTGGATTTCTCCTTTTTAGATCCCTGAGATCTAGCAGAGGAGGAAGAGCTAGCCAGATCTTCCTCAAAAGAGGGCTTTAGGAGACCTTTTAATAGAGCTTATGTTTCCTCTCTTGCAACTCCCTGGCACAAAAAGAGTGACAAAATAAGCATGTTTCCTGTAAGTGGATGGCCCCAAGACAGTATACGCAGTTGCTGTGGCCATCCGTTATAGACATCTTCTGTGAGCATTTCACACACTTTTTAAAGTGGGATGGCTTATGATCCTTGACCTCCTTAGACATCCCACAGAAGATTGCAATCAGGCACACAGAGAATAAAGGGAAAGTGGGAGGACTAGATCCTCTAATTTAAATGGGCCTAGACCTAAAAGTACCAACAAAGACATACCACAAGGACTAGGTCCTCTAACTTAAATGGGCCTAGCCTCGGTAGAAATGAAAGGAGGAAAACTAGGTCCTCTAACTAAAACAGACCTAGAGGGAGGTATAGAAGACAAGTCAAGAGTCTTGCTCACACACACTAGAGGAATACAAATTCTAATTATTGAAATAACGAGAACGAATGTCAAACAGAACCCTGTTCTGTATGCAAACACCAAAAACTTCAAGTATCACAAGCGGAAAGCTATCAGTTATAATATATATGAAAGGCACACACAGTCTAAAGTAAGCGCAAAAGGCACCTACAACTACTACCAACAGTATGAGGACTAGGAATATATATATATATATATATATATATATATATATATTAACAACCCAGTGAGGAAACAACTGGCACACAGGATACCAAAGAGAATGCTAAGGCCAACTGTTCTCAGAGAAACTGCACACAAGAAGCACTCTAGTAAACGCTAACTATCTAACTACAAACACGACACTAACTATAGCTAAATAAGGCTATCAAAATATGAAAATAGCAGAAATATCCAAAAATTAGAACAAAATGCGTTAGACTTAGCCACAGCCAAGGAGAAGCACATCCAAACTCGTCGACGCGGCAAACGAGATCTGGGGATTGTACTGGTGCACCATGGAATGCCTACCTAGCCACATGCCAACTAGAGGACTTTGAGCTTTTAAATAGGCCGAGTCGGAGCCGAGGATCAGCTCCGATCCCATGAGTAAGAATGAAGGCGAGGTAGGACTACCGAACATTATATATTTTACAAAATAATATTACATTATAAGTGATCATTAAGACCAGGTGGGAATAATCCCCCTAGTCTAACTATCCAAGCCTTCTCTTTCTTATTAAGTATATTATGCCAGCCAGTGTTAGCAAATTTGGGATCACATACTTTATGAATAATAATGAATTGAAACTTAGCAGTAACATGACTGATGGTCTGTTTGTATAATGCATTAGTGATAAAGTATGTGGTCCCAAATTTTCTAAGGCTGGCTGGCTATATTTACTGTTATTTTTTATACATATTTTTGTGAATTTTATTTTGTGTGCTGGCTTATGTTTTGTTCAGTTGACTGTCTTTTTGAGCCTTTGTACTTGCCGTCCGAGCGGAGACTCTGTTTGCTGAATTTGTTGGTATTGACAGGACGTCACATTTAATTGGTGGCAGCTTACTGAGATTTTTAACTGGATTTCAGTAACATTTGAGTAGTTATCATTAAGGTGTGCACTGTTGAGAGCTACAAAGTAATCATTCAGAATTTCAATCCACCACAGTTTTATTTATTTATTTTTTTTAGTTAGATAGTCAGGGATAGCAGGCAAGGATGTCAACAGAAGATTTTAGCAAATTGACAAAGATCCAGCTGACTAAGGAGTATGAAGCCAGAGGATTGGTGCATGCCAACCTGACCAAGGAAGCAATGATTTCACCCTTGGTTGCAGCCACAGCTCAGGCCAGCCATTTGGAAAATATCCAGTTTGTTGTTGGTCATGTGCAGCCTGCCAAGATGGGGCGGTCCACCTTGGAGTCCATCTGGAGTAATAGAGACTGCGCCTGGAAGCCAAACAACTGGAAACGCACTATCTGGAGAATGAGGAAAGGGAGAAGCAGCACCAATATGAATTGGAGACCAAACAGCTGGAGATCAAAGATAGACTGAGGTGTTTAGAAGCTGAGGACAATGAGAGACAGCGCCGGCTTTAAGTGGAGCTTCTTACCCTTCAAGAGGGTTATGGAGGTAATGAGGAAGGGAATAACCGGACCTCAGAAGCAGTAAGGGTCAGACAATATGATGTTGACCATGAGTTCTGCGTTCATCTCCTGACTCCCTTACTCCATGGTAAAGCTGTTCAGGCTGTAGCAATGTTAAATGATGTAGATTGTTTGAATTATTACAAAGTGAAATGTTGCTTTCTTAGCTGTTTCAAATGTACTCCTGGAGCATATAGAAAAACGTTTTGTGAACATAGATGCAAGGCGTATGAAAGTATATGTGATTATATTGCTGACTTAAGTATTTACTTTCACAGATGGGTGAGTGGATGTCAGGTCAACACTTTTGGAGGAGTAGCTGACCTTTTGTTGAGGGAACAAGCCTTCAGTACTTTGCTGACATGAGAGTCTGGTTAGCAGACCGTGAGTGTAACACTGCAGAGGAGTTGGGGAGAAAAAGGGATCTCTACTTGGCAAGCAGAGCACCACCACATAAGAAAGGGATACCCAGTAGTGCACATGGACATAAGGGAACCTCTGGGGGCAGTCTTCAACAGAGTACGCCTGTAAAGGGGGAAACCACTAATCAAATGCACGGTTGGGGATCAGATGTTTCAGGTGTAACCAGAGGGGATACATAGCAGCCAAATGTCCATTGAGGCAACGTGAGGGAGCCAGTAAGTGTGGATGACAGACTGCCAGTGGTAAGTTGTTTAGAGATGACTGGGTGCCAAATTATTACCAAAATGGATATCCTATCTTAGTAGATGGTAAACAGGTAACTGCTAAGAGGGATACAGCTTCTGATATAACCATTGTAAGGCCTGTAGTGGTTAGAGAAGAGGAGTACTTGCTTTGGCAATCCACTCCAGTCTGAGCATTGGGAGGGACCCCATTCCAAATACTTTTTTCTAGGGTTCATCATGACTGGTAGGGGTGGAAGAGGAAGCAAGCAAGTTGGTGTGTGTGAGGATATTCCTGCAAATGTCATGATAGGGAATTACTTTGATGCAGTACCTTGAATACATGCAGTGGCAATCAGTCAAGCTTGTTGAAAGGCATGTAGGTCTGGTAGTCTGGGAGGGACCTAGAAAGATCTCATACCTGAAGTTGGGACTGGTGTGGTGGCTGTTCCAGAAAAGGTGCAGTCTGGTAGCAGTAAGTCTGAATATGAGCCACAGCTGCTGGTGGGTACTGATGTTCCTATGGACATGGTGACTCTGAGGACATAGGTGAGTGGTGGTACCCAGAGTGACAGTGAGGCGTGGCTGTCCTATGTGACTAGGATTCCTGTAGAAGGGGAGCTGGGGAAGGACACGAAGGTAGAGTTGAGACAGGCTCAACTTATGGATCCTGATGTTACAAAGCTTGAGGGAGATGGCTAAGGAGGCACCTGAGGCTCAAGAAAGAGGGGGAGTCTGTATACTGGAAAAAAGGTTTGTCGTATAGGGAGTGGACTCCTGGAAGTGAACTAGAAGGTCAAGTAATACTGCAGTGGGTAGTGCCTAGAGCTTACTGTCTGCCACTTTTAGCCATAGCACATGACATTCCTTTCTTAGGTCATATGGGCATAAGACATACCAAGAGATGTATTATGCAAAATTTTTATTCACCCAGGATTGCGAGGGATGTGGTAGGATATTTTAGGACTTGTGGACAGTGCCAAAAAGTTGGTAAAGCAGGGGACAAGGCTAAGACTCCATTAATACCTTTGCATGTTATCAAAGAGCCACTTCAGAGAGTGGCCCTGGCTGTTGTGGGACCCCTGAGTACTCCAAATTCTACAGGAAAGAAATACATCTTGGTGGTAGTAGACTGTGCTACCAGATATCCTGATGAGGTGGCTCTGTCATTTATTGAGGCAGAGAAGGTGGCAAATGCTTTGTTAGAAATCTTCAGCAGAGTAGGTTTTCCATGGGAAAATGTTGACTGACTGAAGTTCCAGCTTCATGTTAGACCTGCTGACTTGTCTGTGGAAGAGTTGTGGGGTGAACCATCTAAAGATCACCCCCTTACCATCCCCAGACAAATGGTCTTGTGAAGAGGTTAAACTCTGCAGTGAAGACTGTGTTAGTAGCATTTGTATTCCAACAAGTTAGGGAGCTCTTGGATAGATTAAGTAGGGCAGGGATTAACCATTAATCCCAGTAAGTGTCAAGAGAGTATGGCAGAGGTCAATTACTTAGGACAAAGAGTGGGAAGTGGCAACATTAGGCCAGAACCTGTCAGGGTGGAAGCTGTTCATATGTGGCCAGTTCCTATTACTAAGAAACAGGTGAAAGCATTTCTTGGGACAGTGGGGTACTATAGGAAATGTGTGCCCAATTACAGTACCATAGCTGCACCCATTACTGACCTAACTAGGAAGAATAAACTGGACAAGGTAGTGTGGACCACAGATTGTGAACAGGCATTACAAAAGCTTAGAAATTTTGGGAGGACCCCCTGTGTTAGCCAGCCCAGATTGCAACAAAGAATTTATTCTATGGGTTGATGCTTCAAATTATGAGATGGGAGCTGTATGCAGCCAAGTCTCTGCAGAAGGAGAAGAGCACCCAGTGGTTTATCTGAGCCATCTCCAACATAGAGAAGAGTGTTATGCAGTCATGGAGAAAGTGTGTTTGGCTATAGTGTGGGCATTGCAAAAGCTGCAGCCCTATTTTTATGGGAGAAAAATCACAGTACTCACAGAGCATACCCCTTTAACATGGCGTAATAGGGTTAGTAGTCAAAATGCCAAATTATTGAGGTGGAGTCTAGGATTGCAAGCATATAATATGACCATACACCATGGCAGTGGGGTTAATAATGCCATTGCGGATGGATTTTCCAAGAGAGGAGTGGGTTAATATTCCCAGGTAGACCCATTTTTCTCAAGCATTGGTTTTCAAGGGTCATGTGAAAACTGTGCTTGAGTCATAAAGGGGGGGGGGGTGTGAAGAAAATGAAAAACACTGTTGTCTACGTTAGCATGTCTGGCAAGAGATTTGTATATATTCTCCGATTAACTGTATTGTATGCCAGCATGTCTAATTGTGAAAATGAAAATAAGTTTTTAAAATGTTGAGTATCTCCCTGTTTATACAAAATATTTAAAGAATGTGTCAGTGTTTTGATACATTTCTAATTGCAGATGTTTGTAAGGGAGATTCTAAAGTGCAAACTGTCTGTGGAGAATTAGTTGATCAGTAGGTAATTTCATTAGATGTTCCTGGTTGCTAGGTGATTATTTGAACAGCTGATTGACAGGAAAAGAAGCTTTTCAAACAGCTGACTTTTTTTTTTAATAAGACAGTTGAGACTGTTAGTGCTGAGCAGTTAGTGAAGAGTTGCATTCAGTTACAGTGCTGTGCAGTGGATACCAAGAAAAGCAACTCACCAAAAACTGTAAGCCTGCTTTGCCTTGCTGTTATGTTTTAGATTAGATCAGGGACATTATTCTGTGGTTAGATTAGGAAAGTTTAGTTATTTAGATAGAGTTTTTCTAAGATGGTGGACTTTTATCCTACAGTTTAACTTTATATTTCTGGTGATTGAATTCTGGTATTGAAAATTATTGATTTACATTCTTGTAATCATTTCACTTATTATTAAATGTTTTTCATTACTTTACATTGTGGCTGGACGAACATTGTGTTCTTTAGAGTTTAGGGAGATCTTATACATGTTTGATACTCCCTAGGTCACTTAGAATGCCTGTCTGCTTCTGGTCATAGCTATCATTTATTTTTACATTTAATTTTTAATAATTGATCACCCTATGAATGGTGTGTATACATGTCTGACTCTGGTGGCAGTGTCACCATTTGTATTGGGGAGGGGACACAGCTGGAAATCTGTGTCACTCTTCCCATAAGTGTTTGAGTGTGTGAGATTTTAATTTATTTTGAGTGTGAGTGAGTCAGAGGTCTTAAACTGGAACCCATTGCTATGAAGTGTATGATAAGGGATTAACTTGGGGGTAGACAGAGGTATATAGTCCAGTCCCAGGAAAGAAGAGAGTGTTCCTGTTGTGCTCCTAACGGAAACTGCAGAATTTCACTCTTGTGTGCTCTGTGTACTGGTGTTTTCCATATCGCTCCCACACTGGAGTCTGTAGTGAGGATTGAGGCTCCTTAATTACTGAGCTGGGTTTTAAGTAGGGGATGTCACATTACTGTTGGCAGTCCAGTGAGGTATTGACCAGACATCACCTTTAATTGGTGGCAGTCCGGTGGGATATTAGCCGGACGTCACATGGAGCTTTAGTGAATGGGACTATAGAAAGCTTGCACTGGAGATGCCTGAAGTCATTGGCAGTGTACAAAAAAAAATTAGAGCACTTGTTCTTCAGATGTGAGTGGTTAGCATGAGGCTACTTTAAATGTATCTGCCATAGTGTCACCAAGCCGTCTCCTCTTTCTGTTAGGTAAACATTTGTAATACTTAGGTGTATTATGAATGATTTACAAAATATAAGAATTGTTCAACAACACAGCATTGAACTCTATACAACCTTGATGTGTTTAACATTATCTTGTATTACATTATTAGTAATATTTTGAATGCATAATTATTGCAAAGAATTTTCTGTATTTGTAAATCATGTACACTTTTCTGCCTGTACTACATACTATATCCTGCATTTATTAAAACAGAGTGAGAAGGTCACACAGAAAAAACACATTAAAAACTAAATGAAAACTCCAACCAAGCTAGAACTTCCACTGCATGACCTTTCAAACCTCTTGTATCAGAGGCACATGGGATATATGCAAATGACCCTTATGAACATCAGGTATTTCAGCTAATTAGCAATTCTGAATGACCATGACTTATTTCTTTTTAAGTAATTTAAATGGAACATTTCAGGCCAGTTATGCCAAACCTCACTAGCTGTAGATATGTGTATTTCAGCTTTATCAAAAGAGCACAGGCAGAGTGTTTGACTAAGGATAAGAAACACAGGGCTGCTATACCCAGCTGATGTCCATTAGCATTAGGGTGACTGCAAAATATCCCAACTAACAAACTAAAACAAAGAATGAGAAGGTCACTCAGAAAAAATGCAACCAGTAAAAACTAAATGAAAACTCCAGCCAAGCTAGAACTTCCACTGAGTGACCTCTCAAACCTCTTGTATCAGAGGCTTATAGGATATATGCAAATGATCCTTATGAACATCATGTGTTTCAGCTAATAGGTGATTCTGAATGCCCATGTCTTATTTTTTTTAAGTCATTTCAATGGACAATTTCAAGCCAGTAAAGCCAAATCCCACACCCCACTAGTTGTGGATATACATATTTTGGCCTTGTTATAACCTCATCGGCACAGCACAAGCAGAGTCAGAATCGCCAATTAGCTGAAACACCTGATGTTCATAAGAGTCATTTGCATATATCCCATGTGCCTCTGATACAAGAGGTTTGAGACGCCACTCAGTGGAAGTTCTAGCTTGGCTGGAGTTTTCATTTAGTTTTTAATGATTGTTTTTTCTGTGTGACCTTCTCACTCTTTGTTTTAGTTTGTTAGTTGGGATAGTTTGCAGTCACAGTAATGGTAATGGGCATCAGTTGGGTATAACAGCCCTGTGTTTCTTATATTTAATGAAACACACTGCTTATGCTGTGCTGATGAGTTCATAATGAAAATGATGTGGTCAATTTAAATGACTTAAAAAGAAATAAGTTATTGCCATTCAAAATTGCCTATTTGCTGAAACACCTGATGTTGATAAGGGTCATTTGCATATATCCCATGTGCCTCTGATGTCTTGTATTTTATCTCAAATCGCGTCTGTTTTTTATGCCTTTGGCATAGATTATGGCTGAAAAGTGTCAGAACAGGCTACTTAGCTGGTTATTGAATGAATAAAACAGTTGATACTTCTGTACCCAGCTGTTTCAATAGCTTAGTGCTAGATTATTACAGCTGTGCTTCTGGACATTGCTTCTGTAGCCTCTAGCTGGTATAGCAGTTCATTTGAGCTGTTGTTCAGATGCATAATGCTGCACTCTCTCTTTTTCTGCTTTGTTTATTTTAAAGTAATTAATTTGGTTTTGTCTTTTTCCTGTTTTGTAACCAGTATTATGATTTTTCTGTTTATCTTGCTGTACGAAGTTCACAGACCAGCATGAAACTTATCCCTTCATTATATGCATGAAACCCTGTTCACATTTTATGATTACATGTACTCTGCAAAATATTAACAAAATCACTTTTTGAATTCAGAAACTGTGGCATTTTGTATCAAAAAATGTCTTTTTGGAAAACATACATTGTAGACTTTCTTTTTTTCTGAATTCAGAATGTTATCCTGATACTCCAAGCACCACAGATGTCCTTCATGGATGCATCTGCAGTCATAACAACTGGGTTGTCCTGTCGTCAGGCAGCCCTTCAGTCGGCCGGATTCCAAAGTCCGGGTCCGGCTTCGGCTGATGTCGCACTTCACCCGACGTCATCTCTGCTGGTCTTCGGGTATAAAGGCATCAGCCGACGCCATTTTCTTCAGTCTTTCTTGCCGCGTGGCGCCCGAAGCAGAAGCTGTTCGCAAGTGCCGGTCGGTCGGATCCAGAGATTACTACTACCGAATACTACTTCGAAGACTTCTAAAAGCTAAGTACCCCGTTGGGGACTCTTTCTTGCCTCAGCCGACTTCCCAAATTGTTAAAAAACGCAAAGAAAAAGACTGACACTCGCGGTCCACGGTTTCGGCCGAAACCATGGTTAAGCAAACCGCGAGTGTCTCGGTTTTGGCCGAAACCGAGAAAACTGATCAAAGCACAGCTGAATCTATGACTACTTCTGAGGTTCCTGCTACATTACTTGAATCGACCTCAGATATTTTACCTACTACAGTGGTTCCTAGTGACTTATCAGACACCATCCCTTTGGATGTCTCTACCCCAGCACGTGGTGCTGCTAGGCCTCCTGCAGCCATGTCAATTAAGGCCTTTGCCAGGGCTAAAGCAGCCAAGTCTACTAAATCAGTGCCTGTTAAGCCCCCCTCAACCAGGCCCACTTCTAGTGCACAAATGCTTACTCTGGCAGAAGATTTAATAACCTTAATTAGGGGATCTCAATCTCACCCAGACAGGGCCTCGCAGCCCCCAGAGAAGAGACCTAGAGCAGAGCCCCCAGAGCCTGGGTCCTCTGATGATTCTGCGGATGACTCCGATATTACAGACCAGCCAGAGGCTCCTTTCTCCAATTATGAAGACTCAGATGCTGAAGAATCCATCCCAGCTGCTTCCCCACCAGAAGAATTCTCCTTTGGGGAAACCTTGCATGCCGTGCGAGAACATTTCCAATGGCAGCAACAGGATTACTCAGATTCCAGAAAAAGACTTAGGACCTTTCTGCACCTTCCACAACATAGGCCCTTAGCTATACCTCCTGTCCTATCTGTTGTGGACGATGCTTTTAATGATGTCTGCACTGCACCAGATTCTTTACCTCCAGCCCCTGCCAAACCAGATAGATTTTACAGGGTACCAGACACCCATCATCACCTATACAAGGCTCCACTTGCAGACCCCGAAACTATATCCCAGGGGCCTAAGGCAGTAGCCTCGACCACAGCAAAAAATCCTATTCCTTCTGAAAGGGAAGCCAGGTCTTTAGACAGATGGGGCAAAAAGGTTTACACCTCAGCTACTCTCTCAGCCAGAGCTTTAAACTGTCAGTTTCACATGATACAATACCAAGAGTTTATGCTTGATCAGTTAACTAAAAAGCTATCCTCCGATGACTCTATAGATAAGAAATATGTATTAGAGATGGTAAATAACATACAACAGGTTAGTAACCATTCACTGAAATGTGGCTGTGATGCACTGGAGGCTTCATTTAGATCAGCCATGACTGGCACAGTGATAAGAAGACATGCATGGCTGAAGGAACAGGTCTTACCGGATCATGTTAAAGCTAAGTTATTAGATGCTCCTATGGATAAGGCCAGTTTGTTTGGTACGCCTGCCCAGCAGGTAATGAAGAAAATGGAAGAAAAGGCAAAATCTGTCCAAACAGTAAAGATTTCTTGCAGGTTCAGCCCCAAGGTTTAGCAGGAACTGGCCTGCCAAAAACTGGTCCTTTCCTGACTCCACAAGATCCCAAAGGGGCAGGAATAGACATTCCAGAGGCAGAAATCAATCCAGAGGGGTGCCTACAGAGGACGACAGTGGCAAGGTAATAACAGAGGCACAGACACAGCCACTACCACTACAACAGCACAACAACAGTGACTTGATTCTAACTCCGCCTACCAGGGAACAAATAGCAGCACCATTAGGCGGAAAATTAACCTTATTTTCAAAGAACTGGCACTATATCACAAAAGACAAGTGGATTTTGCAAACCATAGACCAAGGTTACCGGTTCCACTTCCACACTTTACCAGTCAAAAGAGGAATGCCAAACCTGCCTCCAAATCAAAAAACAGAAGCTCTACAACAGATAATGCAATTAACAAAGATGAGAGCTGTGGAAAGAGTTCCAAGAACAGAACAAGGCAAAGGATTTTACTCCAGACTATTCCTAGTTCCAAGAAAGGAAAAAAGTTGGAGACCTATTCTCGACCTGTCCACCTTAAATACATACATCATTGTCCCAAAATTCAAAATGCTGACTCTACAGCAACTTCCCATGCTGGGCAAGGAGTGTTGGCTGGTAACTCTAGATCTCAAGGAGGCATACCTGCACGTCCCCATCTGACCAATTTGCAGAAGATACCTCAGATTTCTTGCAGGATCAGAGCACTATCAATTCTCAGCATTGCCCTTTGGCTTATCTACTAAGCCCAGAGTATTCACAAAATGCCTGGCATCAGTGATCGCCCACTGCAGACTACAGAATACAAATTTATCCATACCTGGACGACTGTCTGCTACAAGGGGACAACCCAAGCAAGCTGACAACAGATTTACAAAGGGTCATTTACTTGCTACAAGCTCTGGGATACACAGTCAATTTACAAAAGTCAAGGCTGATACCATCCCAAACAAGGACATTCTTGGCGTGAATTGGACACAGTAAAACAAATGGCATTCCTAACTACAGAAAAACAAAAGAACTCGCTCTGTACTTCTTGGCACTAACAAGACGGAACAAGCTAACAGCAAGAAAAGTTCTGCAGGCCCTGGGCTTCATGGCATCATGCATACTCTTAGTTCCACATGCCAGGCTACATATGAGAAAACTACAGTGGTACCTAAAGAATTTATGGTCCCAACACAGGCACAGCCTAGAAGCAGAAATTCCACTAATACCATGCCTAAAACAGGAGTTCCTATGGTGGGCTCAAGCATGCCAGTCAAACCCAGGCCTACCCTTTCACAACTATCAAGCAAGCCAAACCATCACAACAGTCGCCTCAGACCTAGGATGGGGGCTCACATGCTGGGCAAATGCGTGCAAGGATTATGGGCCAGGACCAGCTTCACCTGCACATCAACCTAAAAGAAATGCTGGCAGTAAAACTGGCAATCCAAAACTTCAGACCATTCCTCAAAGAAGGCCAATTGATGATAAGGACAGACAACACCACTGTCATGTGGTACATCAACAAACAGGGAGGCACTCATTCAAACCCCTGTGCAGAATGACCTTGGACCTTTGGAACCTGGCACTCAGCTACAACATCCAGTTACAGGCAATATTCGTACCAGGAAAGGAGAATACTCTAGCAGACATGTTAAGCAGAACCACCTCGGATGCTCACGAATGGATGCTACACCGGACATCTTCAAGACCATCTCAAAGAAATGGGGAATGCCACAGATAGATCTATTCGCTTCCCCTCTCAATCACCAGCTCAAAAATTCTGCACAAGGACATTCCACCCACTTGCATGGAAAGTGGACTCTCTCCTTCAGCTGGAAAGGTCTGACAGCATATGCATTCCCACCTCTTCCCTTGCTACACAAGGTATTACTAAAAATCAAGGAGGCGTCCAACGATAATCCTGATAGCTCCAAACTGGCCAAGACAACACTGGTACCCATTGCTAAGGAGCATGTCTCGGGACAAGATGTGGTCAATACCCTGAGGCCTTTGATGTTAACTCAGAACAACTACAACATCATGCATCCAAACCTAAAAACGTTGCAACTGACTGCATGGAACATTACATAGCAACAACTAATCCAGAACTTTCCCAAAGGGTGAAAGACATTATCCTTGGAGCCCGCAGACCTTCAACAAGAAGGAACTATGCAGGAAAATGGAAAAGATTTGTCATTTGGAGTGCTGAAAGAGGAAAGGATGTGTCAAATATAGATATGGCTAACATTCTGGAGTATTTGGCAGAACTTCTGCATACAGGCCTGTCCTACTCCTCCATCAAGATACATGCATCAGCTATTTCAGCAGAATACAGCTTTGATCCACCTGTCTTTTCACATCCTTTACTCAGGCAGTTCCTCAGAGGGATTAAGAATGTAAACCCCCCTAGGAAACCACCATTGCCAGCTTGGGATTTGAACTTTGTACTAGAAAAGCTGACACTCACCTTTTGAGCCAGCAGCAACAGCAGAGCTACAGCATCTATCGTGGAAAACTGCTTTCCTACTGGCAATAACCTCAGCAAGGAGGGTGTCTGAACTTCAGGCCCTAATGGCGGTACAGCCCTTCCTAATCTTCCACCAAGATAGAGTGTCCATGAGGACTAATCCTACATTTATGCCTAAGGTGGTATCCAGAGTGTCTTTAAACCAGGCAATCCACCTTCCTACCTTCTTCCCCAACCCTCAAAACAGAGGGGAAAGAATGCTGCATACCTTGGATGTACATAGACAGTTACGCTACTACCTGGACAGAACAAAAAGTAACAGAAAAACTGACCAGCTTTTGTAGCCTATGCAACAGGAAGAGAAGGAAAAGCTATTTCCAAACAGACAATCTCCAAATGGATAGGAAATTGCATACGATTCTGTTACTCCTTCCATGGAAAACCAATTCCACAGAACATAAGGCCTCATTCTACAAGGGCAACAGCCACTACCACAGCCTTCTTACGGTGGCAACCAAGGACATTATTGAGGCGGCTACTTGGACCTCCGTGCATACATTTGCCAAGCATTATAATTTACCTTTGTACTCCAGATCCCGAGCAGGGTTTGCCACTGCTGTACTGCAAGGGATCCTAACCACACCATAATCTATTTTTCCTCCCCTTAGTTGGCTATGGTATTCTACCCAGTTGTTAGGAGTGCAGATGCACCCATGAAGGACATAGTACAGTTTTGTACCTACCATAAATGTAGATGTCGAACTGGATAGCATCTGCAGTCAGGATTACCCTCCCTCCTTCCCCTCTGTGGTACTCCTAGGGTATTTACCCTCCTAATAGCTAGCTGGTGGGGCGAGTCTCTTATGGTGTATTTGTTTGTATATATGTACATACATGCTTATTTTCTGAGTTTGCCTTCTATCCTTTTGCAAACATTGGCATTTATCCAAAATTTAGCCTTCCAGGGAGGGCAACTGGCATCTGGGGCAAGAAACACTGAAGAAAATGGCGTCGGCTGATGCCTTTATACCCGAAGACCAGCAGAGATGACGTCGGGTGAAGTGCGACATCAGCCGAAGCCGGACCCGGACTTTGGAATCCGGCCGACTGAAGGGCTGCCTGACGACAGGACAACCCAGTTGTTATGACTGCAGATGCTATCCAGTTCGGACATCTACATTTATGGTAGGTACAAAACTGTACTTTCTGCCTGTGATAGTTATGTAGCTAGTGGCTGCTAGTACTACTAGGGATACAAAAAATAAATTCAAATTGTTCAAAATGGAAAAAGTGCTCAAGTCTGTTCCTTGTGAAGCTTCATCCCTAAGTGCTTCTTTAGTGCCATCTCCTTTGACCTCAAGGGCTGAGCCTCCTGTTGTACTTAATGATGATTCTGTTAGGTGTAAGAAGTAGAAACACAAGACTAAGAATCATAAGCAGACCCTTCTAGTTCCTTATCCTAAAGTATCTAAAACTGCAGATGCTGCTGTGTTAAAGATTTATATGAAAACTCTCCCAGAAATGTATTAGTTCTTTAAATGTGACATCTCTGACTGATAGGGATATGTTTCACATGTGCTGTAGGCAGGGGTGCCAGATTTCTTATCCAGCAGGGAGGGATAAAAAAAACAAAAAAAAGGTCCATCACTCTAAGTGAAGACCAAAAAAAAAGGGTCTTTAATGTGGAATACCTTTAGTTCCGCATTAAACACAAGTAGCTCCATGTTTGGCGATTTATTCTAGGGACAGCAAGTAGGATAGTGCTCTACTAACACACAACTCAGTGAGATCAGATATATATATATATATATATATATATATATATGTGTGTGTGTGTGTGTATCTATGTATATATGTGTATGTGTATATGTATGTGTGTATGTGTGTGTGTGTGTGTGTATATGTATGTGTGTGTGTCTGTGTTTGTGTGTGTGATGGCTTTTTTTTTTAGGTAATAACAGGTGTTTCTGAGAATCTGCATAACTATGCAATATGATTTATAATAATTTTATGAATACAATATTTTACTCTATTGACAATAATGAGTTTAAGTAAATGCTCATATACAAACAATTCAAGATTTTTTTGGAAGCTGTTGATAGAATTCACATGACAGAAAATAGATGCATCTTAATGCATGTAATGTCTGAATCATATTAGCCAAAGTTTTGATTTAAATGAATGTTAGAACATAATTTTCTCTCCTCTTGATTTCTAACATTAAGATTATTTGAATGCTATTAGAATTCAAGTGTTATATATTACATAGATCTATATAATAGTATGAACAGTTTAAAAAAAAAAAAAAAGTTTATTTTAGTTTATATGATGCTGTTTTGCCAAATGTGTAGTTTTGTCTTGATAGATAATTGAATTGAAAACTGTTAACCTCAGTTAAATATAACTAGTATTAAATTGATAAGGTGGTAGCTGAGGTACTGCTGCTTAGGGTAGGGGGTTAACTTGAGTAGTAAATACTGCTCTAAGTTGGAGTTTTCAACTCAGGCGGGATGCAAGGTTTAATCCTTACATTATTTTCACTTGTTCATTGTTATATGTATATAGTTTTGACATCCACAATATATTTTGTACACTCATTGTCACTACAAACAAAATTGAATCCATACAAAATCCCATAAGAGATTTAATAAATACAGCTATATTTAAAGGTACACCTAAAAGAGGAGATGTAACATTATTTATCTTGTTATTTGTTATTTCGATCATAAGATTCTTGAGTTTTAAAAATGCCAAATGACATCTTTAAAAGGAATTTCTTTAAACATTAATGGATTGAATAATCCGTGTAAAAGGGCAAGCCTAATAAGATACATTAATCTACACAAGGCCAATCTAGTCTTCCTGCAAGAAACCCATCTCTTGAAAAAGATATTGATAAACTAGCCACTAATAAGTATGCAGTATTGGTTAGTTCAGAGCACACTCAGAAAAAAAGAGTGGCTATTTTATGGAATAAAAGTATGCCCATTCCTAAAACCATTAAGTCTTATCAGGATGACAAAGGAATGTTTTGTATGGTTACAATACAAATTAATGGGAAGACTTACACTTTAATTAATGTATACTGGATACCTGGAATTGGTATTAATACAGTGAAACATCATATTGATAAGATCATATCATTCTCTATAGGGGATATTATTTTAGCTGGTGATTTTAATTGTATACTACATGAAAGTGATACTACCACTATAAAGAAAAGAAGAATTACATCTAATGCAAAACATTTAAATGATTTTGCTAATTCTTATCATTTGAATGATATTAATAATCAGATAGAGTCAAAATCATTACTATACACCTTTTTTTCTAACAGATACAAAACATATTCAAAAATAGATAGGGTCTTTATTTCTAACCAGATGGTAACAGATTTAATTAATTCCAAAATCATTTCATGTCCTATATCTGATCATAACTCAATTGTTTTTGAATTCATGATAAAAAATACTCATAATGTTCAGATCAAAAGGATACCAGCATACTTAACTCAGCTAAAAGACTATAAAGAATATATACTTTCAGAAGTACAACATTTTCTAGACATAAATAATACTCCTGAAGTCTCCATTGTCTATGTTTGGGATGCCTTAAAATCATATCTATATGGACAAAGTATCAGATGGTATAATAACAAAAGGAAATCTTGGGATAAGGAATTGTTAGATATTCAAAGTAAACTAGACTCTTATAAACATAATAATAAAGAAAATATTATGGACAAGAAAGTTATTGAAGAAATAAACAAACTAAATGAGAAATACAAAGAAATTTTAACTCATAAAGTTAAAATAACTTTAGAAAATACAAGTTTTGTCTTATTCAATAAGCCCCAAATACTTACATAGACTTAAAAATAAAACAAAAGATTGTTTATACAAAACCATATCAAAGAAATCTTTTCTCTAAGGAAAAAGAAGAATGTTTCTAGTATACCTGAAATACTGGATGAATTTAGAAATCACTTTCACAAGATTAACCATAACAACATTAACATGGAACCTAAAGATAAAATAAAGGAGTTTATAACCACAAACATGAATAAAAAGCTTAATAAACAACAGATTAAACTATTGGACAAGAGTATTTCATATACAGAAGTTATTACACAAATAAATAAGCTTAAATCAAACAAAGCACCGGGTAATGATGGTATTATACCAGAGATATATAAAATCCTTTCTAAAACTACATATTCATTAATACATAAGGTTTTATTCTGGCCCAAACTGAGTTAATAACCCCCATCTTGGCAATATACATTTATTTCACCAATTTTAAAACCTAATAAAGATCCAACTAGATGTTCTTCATATCGACCCATCTCATTACTTAATGTTGATTATAAAATGTTTATGAGTATTTTTGCTGATAGATTGAAGACAATTATCCCGGCATTATAGACATAGATCAGGCGGGCTTCATTGTAAATAGAAATACTTTTGATAATATAAGAAGAACTTTAACATTAATTGATTTTGCAAATAAGAAAAAGAAAGATTTAACACTTATTAGTCTTGATATAGGTTCAGCATTTGATTCAGTAAGTTGGGACTATCTGTTTACCTTACTGAAGTGCACAAATTTCTCTGATGCATTTGTAAATTTAATTGAGCATTTATACAAAGGAACGCTGGCTTATATTAAGGTAGGAACATATGTTTCACAAAAAATACCCATTCTTAAAGGTACAAAGCAAGGATGTCCACTTTCTCCACTATTATTCACTTTAGTAATGGAGCCTTGGGCTAATTTGATTAGAAACAGTACTGACATAGAGGGTTTTGAAATAGAAGAAAATACAACACAAAAATTCAACTTTTTGCAGATGATCTAATTACATCAGCAGGATCTAATTTTTCTATGCAGTCTTTATTTGATAAAATGATGAATTTTAAAAGTATTTCTGGTTTAATATTCAATGAAGAAAAACTAAAATACTACCTATATATACGAAAAAATACTCTCATTAGTGATTTTACTAAATATGTACCCAACTCAGGTCAGATAACTTATTTAGGTATAATACTATCTAAAGATATTAAATCTATTATATATAATAACTATAATACCTGTTTTCTTAATATACAAAATCTTTTTAATACCTGGAATAATATGTTTTTACTATGTAGGAGAGACTTACAATTATTAAAATGATAATATTCCCAAGATTTTATACTTAATACAATCAATAATACTTTCACCTACAAAAATAACTATCAAGAAACTGAATACACTAATGTTAAATTTCTTATGGGCACCTAATAGACCTAGGATTGCATTAAAGAAACATACTAATAGCTGGTCTCAAGGGGGTATTTCTTTTCCAGACTTTAATTTATATATTATCTCTTCTATTATAAAAGTTATTACTTTATTAATAGATCGGTCATATGTCATAAAATGGAAAGATTATTGGGAGCTAATTAGTATGCACTTCATGAAAATCTCCTTAACACATAAAAATATGATTATAAATAACTCCATGTTGTGGTTGCTAAAGGAATTTTGTACTTCACCTATTACACCTAAACATATGGTCTGTTACCCATTAAATATTATTATTAGTTATCGTAACTTTATATTCATGCACCCTAAGTATAGGGAATGGAATTTTATTGTATTCCTATAATTTATACTCAGGGTATGCTTATGTCATCTACTTCTGAAGGAGCTGATTTAGCTATAGATAATAATCTAAAGTACTGGTATCAGCTGATATCTGATAATAAAGTTAAAAATCTAGATTTCTTAAAACAAGAATTTGATCTAAGAGAAACTTGCTGGTTAGAGGTTCAGATCTTTAGACAACATCTCATTGATAGAATAGATCTAATGTCTGTAACAGTTAAAGAATCTATTCCAAAACTGATTGATTACTTGATAATAAATTTACAGCATAAAGTTTCTGATAAAGGTAAACTTTCATATATACATAAAATTATCAGACAAGAAACTTTTACAATGTAGATTCATACTGGAATTATTTCACCTCTATTAATGGGGACCCACCAGCTCAACAAGATAAACAATATATATTGGAATCTGCTTATAGAACTACATCTTCCATTGTCTGGAGACTTTATACATGGAAATTTTTACATAGATCTTTTTATACACCTTTGATGATGAATAAAATTAATAATAAAGATAATCTATGTAAGAGATGTAATGTAGAAATTAATGTTGACTGGGCTCATATGTTTTATGACTGTATGAAGTTGAAAGAATACTGGAAGTCAATTAATGAATTTTTGCAGGCTCTTTTTACAGATAATTTCATTATTTCTAAGTCTCTTATATTATTCAACACACCTGTACCTCAATGTGTTAAAAAGATTAAGCTTCCCTTGTTATGGTCTATCCTAGCAGTGGCTAGGAAAATAATAACTAGAAATTGGATTTCAGATACACCTCCTTCGTTCAATGAATCTAAAAATGTTATGAATATAATGTGTCATATGGAAATAAGCACAATTAGAATGAGAACAACTAGAAAAACATCACATTTTATTGTATGGGATAATTTACAAAATTTGTTAAAAAAATTCTAATTTCAACAGCACAGTATTTTAGTTTAATTAATTGATCTGATTGTAGTGGATGTCTTTGTAAATACTTTAGTTGTTTTGTTGAATATTATAATAATACCTATTTTTAATTATTTGTATAAAATTGTTATGATATTTCTCTTATATGTTAAAACAATAAATTTGTTTTAAAAAAAGAAATGATGACAACAACATAGGATAGCCCTGAGGTAGTGTCACTGGTTCCAAGTAGACCAGACAGGATCATCCACCCTCCAAAAGACTGGAATTGTTTGACAGAGATCCCCCCCCCCCCCAGGTCCAGAGGTTGATAGCAATGACACACTACATGGTTTTCTTTTCAAGTTACTGTTTTAGAGCTCTTTAGTGGTATTGAGAGTTCATTTTCCCCATCTCACTGATCTGTTATCTTTTCGAGTTGAAATACTTTGGGCATGCATAATGCATCTCGTGTAATGGCTGCTTGCCCCAAATAAAATGGTGGGCAGTCCTTTCAAACCTCCTACCCCTGTAGTAGCTGGCATCATGGGCTTCCTTACCCCCACGGTTGGGGAGGGCATTGTCAGGGGTAGCGTGTCCAAGATGTATGGTCACAGCCAGAGACTAGTATTGTACACCAGTGTTGTAATGATGAGGGAATTCTCACATTTCAGGCTCTTCATGTCTCATTGCACATGGGCACATCAGCCATCCACATCAACAGCATGACCATGGTTTGGATCATCAGCAGGTGAGGGAATCTTAACCCTATCCACCATGCTGCGAAGTACAGAGGGTATGGGAATTGTTTGCGTCAACAATCCACTTTCTAACTGCAAACTACATTCCTGTGGAAGGCAATTCCTTAACAATCAGGCTTATTCATGCCTCATTAGTGGGTTATCAGTCCCCTCAGTAGTGCATAAGGTGTTCCATCACTGAGGGAAGCCTTGCTGCATTTTTTTTACCTCCCTGACCAACACCAAGTATAACAATCTCATTTCCCCTGATACCTCCTTAAGGGAAAGGTCCCAGGGATGTTGTCTTCTAGAAATTGCCCCAGGACACCTTTATATTTTTCCTTATCCCTCTAATTCCAAAGTTCAATCAAAAAACCAGGCAGAGCAAGTCCAGACTCATTCTTTTAGCCCTATTTATGTCTCATTGAGTTTAGTTCCCTTGACTCAAGTCTCATCTGTTAGAGAAACCTCTCTTCCTCTGACCCTTCAGGGTCCAGTTGACTCATCCAACAAACAAGTCTCATCAGGCTTTGTACTCCTTATGGCTAATTGCATGGTTTATCCAGTCTTAATAATGAACAGATACCATGTATACCTCAATGGCATAGTTCAGATTCTCACTTCTGTCCAGAAGGCCAGTACAGGAAAAACATAAGGGCAAGTGGGCATTTTTTCCATTTGAGCTGCTTCAAAAGATATGGATCCCTATGTGACACAGATGCTGACAGTGTGAGACTATCTGTCTCAAGCTTTTGACAAAGGCCTTGGTTATTTTTCTGTTAAAATGCCCTTTGTTGCTATCTTCAGTTCACATCAATGCTCAGAATCCCTGTCCTTAGCATATTTAAATGTGCTGGGCTTTTTTAAAGGGTACGTTTCTTATCAGACGACCCATCAGGAAACCTTTTCCTCCATTGTACTTGCTCTTTTTATTATAAAATGTTGCTCTTCCTCAGTGTTTCATTTGAACCATGTTCAAACGTAGAAATGATGTTTTTTTCTGTAAGACTTGTTCTTGTAGTGATTACTTCCAGGATTGGTGCTATCATTTTAGGGGCCACCAACAGATTTCAAATTGGGGATCCTACGCAGGAGGATGTAAGGTGTGATACTGTTTCTACCAAGCCTGATTCCCTGCCAAACACCCCCTTCAGCACCTCCTTAATGATTACTGTATAAAGTGTTAGTAACACGCACACACACACACGCCATTACAAAGACTTGTAGTGCAACTGGTACTGTATCAAGGTATACACACTGACTGGCATTTAGTACCAGTGTTACATTATGACAAGCCTGAGTATCACAACAGGGTAGCTACTAGCATAGGTATACACATACACTAACTTGTATTTAGTAACAATGTAACAGTATGGCAAGCCTCTGTACTGCAGCAATGTAGCCAGTCCTACAGAGGTATACACACACACATACAAACTGGAATTTAGTAGCAACGTCATTTCATTATGGCAAACCACTGTATTGCAACAAGGTAGCTAGTTCCACAGGGGTGCACAAAGGCACTCACACAGACTTCCACGCACAGGACAGAGACACAAGACGAAGGCAGCACTGCAGCAAGACTAAACAGAAACACCCACACAAAACAAAAAGAATCCTACAGCAAGATTGAACAGAGACACCCACACAAGATGAAGACAGCACTACAGCAAGACTTGAGAGACACCCACATAAGATGAAAACAGGACCACAGCAAGACTGCACATGGGCACCCACACAAGACAGAGTCATGCAGCAAGACTGAACAGAGACACCCAAAAGACGAAGGCAACACTACAGCAAGACTAAACAGTGTCAAAGACTGAACAGGGAAATCCACACAGACTCCCAAACATAGGACAGACACCCACGCAGACTCCCACACACAATGCAAAGACAGCACTACATCAAGACTGAACAGACACACCCATGTGAGTCTAAGACAGCACTACAGAACGACTGCACAGAGACACCCACACTAGTCTAAGACAGCACTACAGCAAGAATTACATAGAGACATCCACACAAGACTAAAACAGCCCTATAGCAAGACTGAACAAAGACACCCACACAAGACAAAAAGAATCCTACAGCAAGACTGAACAGATGCTCACACAAGATGAAGACAGCACTACAGCAAGACTTGAGAGGCACCCACACAAGACAAAAAGAGCATTACAGCAAGGCTGAACAGAGACACCCACACAAGATGAAGACAGCACTACAGCAAGACTGAACAGAGACACCCACACAAGATGAAGACAGCACTGTAGCAAGACTGCACAGAGTCACCCACACAAGATGAAGACAGTCCTACAGTAAGACTAAACAGGGACACCCATAGAAGATGAAGTCAGCACTACAGCAAGATGGAACAGAGACAACAACACAGACTCCCACACAGAAAACAGACAGCAAGACTGAAATACCCAAGATACAGTAGACAGACTGACCCCACCACACAAGACACAGTTAGCTACAGACATGCTGAATAGTCAGACTGCAGATACACACAAGACAGATGTATGGCAGACATATACAAAAGACTACTGACAAACAATATATATATGAGAAGGCCATGGTGATTACAGAGACTCAGACCCAAAGAGAAAAAGGTAAAGTTAAAAAGCACACAGATGACAAACACCACTGTGTCATTTATCTAGAGTGTGTACTTAGTGCCTCAATTTATCAGATTACTGCCACTTTTATTGTGCCATATCAGCAATTTTAGTTCCTCCTGTGCTTCTAACTAACCTTGTCTCAGGACTATATTAGAATCTCGAAGGTTTAATGTTTCGAATCACTAAAGATCGAACTTTAGTGATTGAAACAGTAAACCACTGAAATTCTAATAAATCCTGTAAACAAAAAAAAAAAAACAAGCCCCCCCCTGCACCCCCCACACCCCCCGCTACTTAAATATACCAACTCCGAGATTGCACTTTAACGGAGTATGGTGCAGAAAGGGAAGATTTATCTTTCCTACACTGTAGCATGATCTCGGAGTTGGTATATTTAAGTAGCAGGGGGTGTGAGGGGTGCAGAGTGGCTTCTCTCCCCCGCTTAAACCCATTAGGGTAAGTATTTGATGTTTAAATTTTTTTTTTATTTTCGAAGTTACAGAACTTCGATAATATGGTGTCGACCATATTGTATTCGATGTTTCGTAACTTCGAGATTATAATATAGACCCCCTTGTCTCGGATCAAATTCTGCTGCTTCAAGCTGTCCTTTTCTCATGATGAATCCTGCCGCTCCTAGCTGACATCTCAACAAATCCTGCTTCTCCTAGAAATATTTTGCTACTGTTTTCATCCTCATTTTCATACTTGGTCCTACCTAGCAACAAGTGTTTTAACTGTAAGCCCAAGCTGCAGTCCTATCCACCTGTCCCTTAACACACTGTCTGTGACACTTGCCACCTCTGCTTACATAATACAATCATTAAGTAAACTTCACTTTTGTGCATTATTCTTCCAGCATCCACTACTATATTGCACTCCACCAAATAGTCATAGTAAAGCAAAATAATCCTAAATATATGGTCTATAACCAGGTAACATTACCATCTCCTCTAACACTACATCCTCATATAAAAGATGAATTTTACAAAAAGTACATTATCTAATTGATGTCATCTGACTGGTTTCAAACTGGTATATCAAACTGGCATATCCCAGTGGCCCACATAATGATGACTGCACTGCTAAGGCCTGACCACTGGTAAAAAACTACATTCAGGTTAAGCAGAAAAAACTGAAGCTACCACGCTAAGTCAACTAACAGCTGTACAATCCATGGTGCAATGCACACCCAACAAGAAGAATGACCAGTTGATGCCAATTTGCACCGTAGGCAGAATAACTGAAGAAAAACAAGGACCAGTAGGCAAAAGAAATGTGCAGGCAGATCATATACCAGAAAATTAGGTTAACTTCCAAAAAGTCATATTGGTTAGTTGGTCTTAAATTCATTCCTACTGTTATGCCACGTATTCATGAGTTAAAGTGTGACATTTTTAGATTTATTAGTAAACTGCAGCTTAAAGTATTGTTTAATGGTAAGATGGCTTCTTTAGATTATGATTCACATGATATTGATTCTGATTCAGATATGGATAGCTTTTATTCTTGTGTATCTGATGAAACACCTAATGCTTATTATGTATTTGATACTAGTATGATTTCTGCAAAAAGCAAGTTTGTTCCTATTTTTAACAATGAGAAGGTGTTAAAATTGTACAAGATGTTAAATGTTTCAGTGGAGCAGGAAATATACAAGTTTCTGGGGAATGTTAATAACATCATATATAATTTAACAAAAGCTGAATGGTCTGCCCTGGTAGCTCTCAGCAACAATAAGAATCTTATTTTTAAGCCCTCTGATAAAGGCAACAAACTTGTCATTATGGATGTAACCCAATATTTGGATATGTGCTATAGACACCTAAACGATGACAATATTTATCCGAAGGTCCCTTTTTCTGTGTACAGGTCAGCTATTAGTGAGTATTTGGACCTGATTGGAAAGGGTGTAAGACTGGGGTATATTTCCTCTGATGATACTAAAAAGAAATTTGGTGTGGGTGGTGCTGATATTGCATGCTTTTATTGTTTACCCAAAATATACAAAAGTCTGTTGAACCCACCTGGACGTCCCATAGTATCGGGGACTAAATACTTTGCTCATAATATTGGATGTTTGTTACACCAGCTATTACTACCTAAGGTGATGTTGCTACCTGCATATATTAAAGATGTCTTTGATCTTTTGAAGAACATTAATAATGTGGAAATTAGTAGGAACATGTACTTTGTCACTATGGATGTGCAAAGTTTATATACAAATATTGCTCATACTTCTGGTATTGAACCTCAAGATGCACGCACTCGAAACTCTCCTTAGCATGGAGAACATCGATATCTGTGCAGTAACAGAAACCTGGTTCAAGGCTCCCGAGAGCACCCCAGCACTACCAGGTTATACCTCATACCATGCTTTAGGCCCTAAAACTTGGACCGAACCACAAAAGGAGGGGGAGTATCAATATTCGTCAAAGATACCCACACCTCCAGGTTGGTGGCACAGCACGAAGCATCAGAGACTATCCATGTGCAACTAACAGTGGGTAAAACTGCCTCCCAGTTTATAGCCTGCTACAGACCACCCCCCCCCCAAACTCAGGAACCCCACTTGGCCTTCCTGAGAACACTGGAAAATATGAAGGTCTCTCCAAACACCATTATATTAGGCGACTTCAACTACCCAAACATAGACTGGGAGCATTACTGTAGCTCCCAACACCCTAGCCCAAAGGTTCCTAGAATTTATAAACTCAAATGCTATGGAACAACTTGTTACCACTCCCACAAGAGGAGAAAACATACTGGACCTGATCATCACCAACATGGGGACTCTATGCTCCAGACCAGAAGTGTATCCCTCACTGCTAGGATCAGACCATAAACTAATCTCACTGGGATATTCACATCCCGACCCCACCCCCTGCCCAGAAAACCACAGTGAAAAACTTCTCTAAAGCAAATTTCACGCTCCTGAAAACCGAGGTGGAATCCTTCAAAGTCCCCGGGCCTGTGGAAAATACAGCCCAGACTGCAGAATCCTTTATAAACGCATTCTATGAACACCTTCAGGAATGCATGGATCATGCAATCCAAAATAAAACCAAGACCCAATCCTCCAAAGGCAGACATTCTGTCTGCTGGACCCCAGCCATAAACAAACTATACAATAGAAGGAGGAAGCTACTACATGATAGAGCAAAATCCCAAAAAGGGAAGGCATCTCTGATCAGTATTAGCAAAAAACTACAGGCACTCATAAAATCGTCTAAGGCCAGCTTCGAGAGAAAAATTGCACAGGGCACTAAGGATAATCACAAGGCTTTCTTTAGTTATGTTAGGAACCTGGGTGGGAATTCCCAGATATGCTCAGAATTAGTCCAAAATGACAAAAAATACACCAAACCCACAGACATTGCCAACATCCTAGCTGACAGGTTTAGCAAACTCCCCACCAAAGGAGAATATCTATCCCAGCAGAGTGCTGCCCCCCCTGACATCTCAGATGCTCAGGTAAGAGCCGCCCTCTCCAAAGCAAAAAACACAGCATCAATGGGACCAGACGGTGTCCCGGGCTGCGTCCTACATGAACTCCAAGAAGAGCTAAACCCAAACATAAAACTACTGTTCAATCTCCGCCTTACTACAGGATATGTACCCAAAGACTGGCGTACAGCAACAGTGGTCCCTCTCCACAAAGGTGGTGCCTCAACGGATCCTGGAAACTATCACCCCATAAGCCTGACTAGCTTGGTCTGCAAAGCTATGGAAAGGATCATCATGGACCTCATAAATAAAGATATTGGGGACCTACAGACACTGGATCCTACCCAGTTTGGCTTTGTTAAGGGCAGATCCTGCCTCTTAAACCTGGTTGATTTCTTTGAAACAGTCACCAAGGCCATTGACGAGGGGAAGGTGGTCCACACAGCCTACCTGGACCTCGCAAAAGCCTTCGATACAATACCCCACTCGGGCATTATAGATAAGCTCACCAGCTTAAATATAAATCCCTATGTCACTAGATGGGTTGCAAACTGGCTCAAGGACAGAACCCACATGGTTAGAATTGCTGGAGCCATGTCAGTCTCCAAACCAGTTACAAGTGGCGTCCCACAAGGCTCAGTCCTGGGGCCTCTCTTGTTCGGTATATATTTCTCGGAGTACAGGTAAACACGGAAGGACTGTGGCTGACCAAGTTCGCAAATGACTGCAAACTGGGCGCCATAATCGACTCTCCAGCCGACACAAGCATCCTCCAAAAGGGCCTCATAGAAACAGACAACTGGTGCCAGAGCCATGGCCTCAAGCTAAACGCCAAAAAGTGTATAGTCATCCCCTTTGGCAAAAACAAAGTGCCCACAAATTACCACATAGGTGGTAATCCATTAAGTACAGAAGGCGTAATTAGGGACCTGGGGACCCAAGTTGATAGCAATCTCTCATTTGACAACCACGTGGCCAAAGTGGTTAGAAAAACATTTTATATATCCCACCTAATCATGAAGGGATTCACATCTAGATCAGGGGAGGTCATCGTGCCTCTTTACTCATCCCTCATCAGGCCCATAATTGAGTACAATGCCCCTTTTGGGATGTACCTTACCAGACACCTGCAGCAACTGGAAAGACCCCAAAAGTACCTCACCAAGAGGATCAAAGGGCTCAAACAGATGCCATATGCTGCCCGGTTAAAGAATCTCCAGCTCTACACAGTGGCATACCGCCTGCTCAGAGGCCGGAATTAATGGACATGCTGCACCTCAGAAAATCCAAATCCCATTGAGCTACGTGCTCAAGAGACTTGAACCTCAGCAATGAAATAAATAGGACATGCTGGAGGGACAGATTCATAACCCAGAGGCTCCCTTCACTCTGGAATAAAATCCCAGTCCAGGTTAGGCAGAGTCCCTCATTGACTCTCTTCAAGAGGAATCTTGATGAGTGGATGGGAGATCGTAGGTTTACCCCGGGTATCACTTCTGTGTCACTGTTAGACAGAGGCACAGTATACTAACCTCGAAAAAGGGCATAGCAAAATTAATTTAAAATGGGTGGCGAAAGCTAAACACACTCTGGCTAGGCTCATAAATGCCCTAGGGCAGATAGCCTAGTGTGAACCTATGAACCTGTTAGTTTTTTTATGGATGAATCTCCTGCCACAGAGAATATTTTGGAATTGTTAACTTTATGCTTAGAAAAAATTTTTTTTGAATTTAATGGGGAAATTTATCAACAGAAACAAGGCACGGCTATGGGGGAGGCATTTGTCCCTGCATATGCCAACCTGAGTATTGGGTTATTTGAACTGGAGTGTATATACAGATCATCATTTTATATACAGCATGTTAAATTGTATGCTCAGTTTATTGATGATCTAATTTTTTTGTGTGATGGGAGAGAAGAGAATGTGGATTAATTTATTGAGTATATACAGTCCAATAGATTCAATCTGTCTTTTTATGGCATACAGAGGGGCAAAAAAGTGTCCTTTCTGGATGCAGAATTGGATATTTCTGGGCCTAGAGGGTTACATACTAAGGTACATAGGAAATCTGATGGAATTAACCGATATCTAAAATCTTCCAATGGTCACCCTCCACGTACTATTGAAACCCTCCATTATGGGGAAATGGTGAGGATTAGTACTTTATGTAATGACCCTTTAGAACTCCAGGAGGAGATGCTGAAAACAAGTTTGATGTTTGAATCTAGGGGCTATAGTAGCTCAATTATTGACAGAACAGTCACCAAAATAAAAAAAGAGGGACAAAGAGAGTTACCCCAGGTGTAAAAAGTTGGTAATACTTATGATGGAAATCAGACTGACATTTATTTTGTATCTACTTATAGTTGCTTTAGTGACATTCTAACAGGTTTGGTGAAATACTATTGGCAGTACATGCAATGTAATGGAGATTCTCAGTTATGGTTATCTGAGAAACTTACATTTTCATTTAGGGTGGGGAAAAGTTTAAAAAACTTTCTAGTGAAAGGTAAATTTATTATGCCTAATGTTAATGTATATAATTTGAGATTTAACTCTGGCACCTATGTATGTAATAGATGTAAGGCTTGTAAACATATTGTGAATAATTTTGGGAATATTGGTAGACTTAGATTTGCAGTAAAAAGTTTTTTCAAATGTGATACCACTGGTATAATCTGTGCCCTTAAATGTCCATGTAACAAATTTTATATTGGTCAGTCTGAGAGAGCGTTCAAAGTAAGACTTCTTGAGCATGTAAGAGATATAGAAAACTTTAAAGAAACTAGTTCTGTGGAAGTTCATTTTCACTAAGCACATCAGGGTTCATCTGTGGGTTTTCAAGGCACCATTTTAGAAAAAGTGGATGGTAATAATTGTGAATTTACTGACACTTATTTTAAGGATAAACTTTTGTATAAAGAAGCCATCTATATTCTTAAATTTGATACTCTTATGCCTAAGGGTATGAATTCTGAACTTAATTGGAGAGTTCTCCTTTAATTATGCTTGTGATTTTCTTTAATTGAATTTTTATTGAATAATTGATTGTGCTATTTATATGGAGTGGTTTTGGGTGTGTTTTCTCCTTTGAAGGCATTCCAGCTGAGACATCAGAGAGTGAATAAAATACTTCTGGATTCTACTGAGTTACTGATCTTTTGGTTGTTTTTTCATTTTATTTTGTTTTGTTTTAGTTGTATATTATTATAGTTTAAACATTACTGTTATAAACTTATAAATTGATACTAGAGTAGCAAGTTTTACGTTATCATTCATTAGAATAACCTAACATCTGTACATTTTACAACATTCTCGTAGCCTCTTCCCTCCCAACGCCTCATAGGTCAATACTAGGCTATTGGCCTGGAGGCCCTTATAAGCATAGCCAAGAATTTCACCTATGTTCCCACAAAGTCAGCACCTGTTTTCCCTGTCCAGCAGAGAGACAGGTGGGATCACAGGCGTATATTTTCTGTTTCCCATCCAGTCTCATCCAGATTCCACTTAAAGCGGGCTAGTGAGGTACTCTGCTTGACATGGAGAGGGAATCTGTTGGGACACAAGTCTGTCCTGCCAACAAGTTCTAATGTCGCAGACCAGGTTGAGGCCTTGCATGCGGGTTGCATGAGTGGAGTTTGACATGGATATGCAGCAACTCCATCAAGGCTGAGTCTGAGATGACCTTGTATGCCAGACACAGGTCAAATCTGAGCAGTCTGTACAAGACTGAGTAGAGGAACAGGACTTTTAGCCTATCTGTATATGATAGGTGTTCGAGACCCTGGATTTTTCTGGTCAGGAACCTCTGTGGTCTCTCTAACTGCTGCATGTGCTTGGCAAGGTACATGCTGAAGAGGGCATTGTACTTGATAATGGATCTGATAAGGGAGGAGTACAGGGATGTTATGACCTACTTGTTCCTGGATGAAATACCCTTACTTGTGAGGTAGGCCATGTAGAAAGCCTTTTGTACAACAAAGGGATTGTGGTAGTCAGTCAGGTTGCTGTCAGCCTGGGTGCCCAAGTTCCTCACGACTGATTGCATGCTTAGTATGTTGTTATTAATGTGATAGTTAGTGGGGGTGCCATTTTCTCCAAACAGGATAATGATGCATTTCTTGGCATTCAGTTTGAGGCCATGCTTCTGGCACTAGTCATTAGTTTGGGTAAGGCCCTCTTGGAGGATTTTCACATCACTAGGGGAATTTATGACCATGCCCAGCTTGCATTCATCTGCAAACTTGGTCAGCCACAGACCACTGGTTTTGGCTTGCACCTCAGAAAATTATATCACAAACAATAGAGGCCCTAAGACCGATCCTTGGGCTACACCGCTTGGTATGGGTCTACTGCTAGAGGTGGCTTCCTCTGTTTTGACTGAGTGGGTTCTATCAGTGAGCCAGTTAGCGACCCATCTGGTAACATATGGGTTGATGCCTAGCTTGGAGAGTTTATCTATTATGCCGAATTGGGAATAGTGTTGAAGGCTTTGGCTAGGTCAAGGTAGGTGATGTGCAGTGTCTTCCCCTCTTCCATGGCTTTGGTGACTGTTTCATAAAAGGCAACCAAGTTTAACAGACATGATCTCCCATTGACAAAACCAAACTATGTGGGATCAGGCGTTTGGAGGTTGCCAGTGTCATTGTTTATAAGGTCCATGATAATGCATTCTATGGCCTTGCAGATCAGGATAGTTAGGCTGATGGGCCTAAAATTGCCTGGCTCGGTGGATGTTCCACCTTTGTGTAACAGGATGACAGTGGCTGCCCTCCATTCTGCTGGGACAAAGCCGGTGCACAGACTATGGCTGAACAGGGTGCCTAGTGATGCTGAGAGCTCTTGCCTGATTTCATGTAGGACATAGCCAGGGATGTTGTCGAGTCCCATGGCGGCTGTATTTTTTGCCTTTGAGAGGGCATAAATAACCTACTCCCTGGTGATGAGAGGAGGGGGCAGGTGCTGGGGATGTCCTGGTTTACTGATGGGGGGACAGGGAGGGTAAAGTTTTCACTGAATATCTATGATGTTTGTGTATGTGGTATTCTTGGCCACCAATTCAGAGCAGATTTGGGAGTTACCTTTGAGATTCAGACATATACGAAGAAGGCCTTGTGATTGTCCTTGGTGGTTGTGACCAATTTGGACTCGAAGTTAGCCTTAGAAGATTTCACCAGTAACCTTATTTGCTTGTTCAGACAAAGGAGAGACTGATTTCAACTTGACATCTGCTCCTTCTTGGTCCTGGACAGTGATCATTTTCCTTTTATTATAGAGTCTGTTTATTGCTGCTGTCCACCAGATAGTTTACTCTTCTTTGAGGAAGATGATTTGGTCCTGTCAGGTATTGCTGAGTCCATGCAGCTGTATAGATGCTCATATATTTTTTTGATGTGGGCTTGGACATTAGTGCTTGTTCCAACTGAAGGGATGGTGGCTGTGAAGCTGCTTATACCTGCTCTCAGGGGGTTGTAGTCAGCTTTGGAAAAGTGTATTTGTTTGACCCTGGTGGGGCATCAGGGGAGATGGTAACTTTGAAAGTGATTGCTTTATGGTCGGATCTTACCAAGGAGGATGACACTGTAGGGGTGCTACAGTGGCTACTCATGTTGGTTAGTACCAGTCCCAGGATATTTTTCACCTCTTGTGGGGGTGTCAACCAGCTGATCCAATGCACTGGCATTGACGAAGTCCAGGAATCTCTGAGTATGTGTGTTTGAGCTAGAAGAGGTCTTACACTCTGTGGTTAGGTAGATAAAGTCACCCAGGATCAGGGTAGAAGGTTGAATCTTGATGGATTCAAGTTAGTCCAGATGCAACATAACAATTCTGGACAAAGCAACAAAAGCTCAAGCTTTGAAGCACCAATTTTATAATGTTATAACAATGAAAATACAGGCTTTACAATAGTAAACGGGGTGTCATATAAGTTTTGCTAGATAAACACATTCTTATAATGAAGAAAACCAAACGGGAAAAACTACAAATAGATAAAAAAACCACAGGGATCCTTGCACCAGAAGTCGTACACTAGAAAAAAATCCACACACGGGTACCTTGATCTTAACGCAATTTATTAAACTTTCAACAAGCGTTTTCGCCACAACGCTGTTGTAGCTTCATCAGAGACGAAATTCAAATGAGAAAGCCAGTAAAAATAGTAAAATGCAGGAAGTGACATAGATTTACATCGGCAATTAAATACTGACACAGGATATTACAAAATCCTATACTCACAGTACCCTTTTAGTCCATTTCTCAATGATAAATTGTGTATACATAAATATTTATAATTTACTTAATGTTTTTTGAACTAACCCTCTTCTAAGTATACAGAAAATTCACTTCAAAAGTTATTGAAAACTAAATATACAAGAAAATTCACTTCAAAAGTTATTAAAAACTTTCCGAATACTTTTTTAATTCTATGAACTACTTAAATAAGTTGTAACACATACCTAACCTAATCAAAAACCTTAAAATAATAATACATAATGCTCAATGCAATAAAAAATGCTCAATGCAATAAAAAACGACATCAAAATGTTGCAAGAAATTCTACATCCTAAAAGATAATGATTCAGTATATACGTATATACCTAAAACTAATAAATGTACATAGCAGGCATACAGTTACCTATCGATAACAATAAACTACTATTTGTCAATGGAGTCCTATTTAGCTGTTTTTTACAGATGTTTAGGAACCCCTTATCTCAAATAACTCCTTAACTTCAAAACTGAAGAGATGTTGCAATTTTCATTGAGCCCTGGGGACCTGAAAGCATCCAACCTAAGTTGCCATTCTAATTCACGGTTCTCGAGAATCAAAGAAAATGGTCCCCCCCTTATATTTATAGGGACTTGGTCGATCGCCATAAAATGGAAACTGTGCCCTGGATTAAGACTGATATGTTTAGCCAACGCGTTTTCGTTCTTTTTATTTTTAATTGCATACATATGCTCATATACACGTTCACGGACCTTTCGGTCCGTCTTACCGATGTAAAAAGCAGTGCAACAGTCACAAAGGGCAACGTAAATGATTGATCTACTTTCACAATTTAAAGGGAAATGAATAAAATATTTCCTCTCCCTAACAATGAAAGTTTCCCCTGTTTTGACCTTATTACACCAGTTACAACAACCACAAGGGTACATGCCTTTCCGTTTATTAAATGAGTGGCGAGACAAGTCTCTCTGCAGTAGCTCCTTTAAGTTACTACCCCTTTTGTAAACAAAACAGGGGGAAACTACCCAACTTCTCTACTAAGAACGAGTTGTTAGCAATAAAATGCCAATTTTTACGTATAATAGCCGTAATGGCTTTAGAATTTCTACTGAAGGTTGTGACGAAACTAATGAGAAGTCACATTCTTCTCCAGGATTGAATAATGTATTTATATCTAAACATGTGTTCAATATGGGAGACCCTTCAGTAATGGGGGGGGTTCATGATGAATAGTATGAGTTTGGTCAAGCAAAGGTTTATAGAAGCCTTCAACTCTTTTCGAATCGACTTCGTGTATAAGTTCATTTAAAAGTGAGGCTGGATAACCCCGATTGATGAACATGTCTTTCAAGAAATTACATTCAATACGAAAATCCGAAATGGTACTACACATTCTCCCTGCCCTCACCAGTTGGCCTTTTACTATAGACCGCTTTTGTTGGTAAGGGTGAAAGCTGGAAAAGTGAAGGAAAGAATTACAGTACGTATGTTTCCTGTAAACAGAAGAGGTGAAAACTTTGTTGTTTACATCTTTCACCAACTTCACATCCAAGTAGTCTATCTCAGATAAAGAAAAATTGAATGTAAATTTCAGAAATTCTGTGGTTGCATTCAGTGATTTAACAAAAGAGTCGGCTTTTATCCTACTCCCTTTAAACATAATAAAAATGTCGTCAAGGAATCTAGTATAGTATGTAATGAATCGCATCAATTCAGGTTCCTTATTTAAGAAGTATTTCTCCCAGAACCCCATGAAAAAATTAGCAACACTCGCCCCACAGGGAGAACCCATGGCAACTCCCTGTTTTTGAAGAAAATAGTCCTTGTCAAAGATAAAAAAGTTAGATGTAAGAACTATATCTAATAATTCGGTCACTAGTTCCACTTCTGCTTTTGGGGCTTCAAAGTCCTTTAAAAGTAGACCGATCCATTCAATAGCTTCCTGGTGTGGAATGGACGTATATAAATCTACAACATCTATTGTCAGGAAGTTACACTCGTTATCAAATGGTATACCATTAACACTCTCCAGAAAGGCCCAAGAGTCCTTACATACACTAGGAATGGACTTGATGTACTTAGACAAAATATTGTCAATGAGTTTAGAACAGGGGTACGTCATAGACGACCTCCCATCAATCAGTGCTCTCATAGGAGGATTTTTACTGTCCTTATGGATCTTGGGTATACCAAACATGACCGGAATTTTTGGTAAAGTAATGTCAATAAAATTATAGGTGTCAACATCAATTTTCCCAGCCAAAAATAAATCATGAAAGTAACCCCTGATTCTACGATATGCCCCATTAATCTCATTTATTGAAGTCATGGTGTAAGCAGGGGAACTCAGTACAGATAACATCTTTTCCTTATAAGTGTGATCATCTAACAACACAAGGCCACCCCCTTTGTCTGGTTTAATAAGTCTAACCGGTAGTTGACAGAGGTGGTCCAATAGTAAAAGTTGTTCTTTAGTAGTATTAAATGTACTAACATCATCTTTCTTTTGTGCTGCCTAAGTGTAATACCTGAAGTCCACCTCACATATACTCTCAAAAAGGTGAAGGAGTGCATGAAGGGGTGGGTTGAAGACACTAGGTAATTTCAAAGATGTCCTAGATGTGGCCGAATCATTATTAAACAACAATTTTAAATTTAACTTATGGACAAAGCATTTAAGATCAATAATATCTTTGGGGAGGCTGCCATGCCTGCTAGGGACAAACGTATTCCCATAAGCTAAAAGTTCAACTAATTCTTCATCCAATAAAACATCTGAGAAATTGTAAATTTTAAAATCTCCGTTCTTGTTGGTGATTACTACTGGGCGTTCTTGCACAGTGGGTATGTTGGCCGGAACAATATCAGAACCAATACCTACACCAATGCTTACACCTAGTTGTTCCGATTCTTCTTCTTGTTGGTATGAAAACGGTTGTTGCGTTGGCCTAAAAATTGTTACTTTTGTTCTTATACTTACTGGTATTGGGTTGGTTATTATTAGGTGCAGTAGTGTTACTTGTAAGTCCTTTTATTCTGTTACTACGTCTAGGACCTTCCCCAACGTCTTCTAAACAATCGTCGCCTATAACATCATCAATTGCTAAATTGTCTTCTTCACAATCTGGCGAGACAGAATTGTCCCTTTCAGGAGCCAACCTAGCATTAGTTAATTCAAGTCTAGGGTCTTTTAGGATGTAGAATTTCTTGCAACATTTTGATGTCGTTTTTTATTGCATTGAGCATTTTTTATTGCATTGAGCATTATGTATTATTATTTTAAGGTTTTTGATTAGATTAGGTATGTGTTACAACTTATTTAAGTAGTTCATAGAATTAAAAAAGTATTCGGAAAGTTTTTAATAACTTTTGAAGTGAATTTTCTTGTATATTTAGCTTTCAATAACTTTTGAAGTGAATTTTCTTGTATACTTAGAAGAGGGTTAGTTCAAAAAACATTAAGTAAATTATAAATATTTATGTATACACAATTTATCATTGAGAAATGGACTAAAAGGGTACTGTGAGTATAGGATTTTGTAATATCCTGTGTCAGCACTTAATTGCCGATGTAAATCTATGTCACTTCCTGCATTTTATTATTTTTACTGGCTTTCTCATTTGAATTTCGTCTCTGATGAAGCTACAACAGCGTTGTGGCGAAAACGCTTGTTGAAAGTTTAATAAATTGCGTTAAGATCAAGGTACCTGTGTGTGGATTTTTTCTAGTGTACGACTTCTGGTGCAAGGATCCCCGTGTTTTTTTTTTATCTATTTGACATTCTTATAATGGACAAATAAAGACAAATCTGGACATTATTTATCCCAGACAACCCTCCCAATCCTCTTAGCACAAGAATTTTGCACAAAAAATGTTGCAATCCTCTTATCCTTATGACTCATCACCCCCCTTCTAAAAAAAAAAAAATCAACTTAACCTTTTCTGCAGTTGGTAGAAGTCTGCTACTAATTATCTGCTCCCTCTTCACATCTGTAGACTGATGACCCCTTCTTACTTCCCCACACACCACATACAGACCAAGTCAGACCTTTTAATTTGCCCTGAAAATGCCTATTCATCGTTGTCTGTAATTGTATACCTAATCACAAACTTCAAGGAAGATAACACTTTGTGTTGTGCTTTTGAGGTTTCATTTGGCTCTTGTATTTGACCAAGTTGTTTGGAATATTTTTCTATGTGCTTTCGGATGGCACATATTGAACACTTGGATTGCTGTTGTGTGGCCATTATACTGCCAGCCACAAATTTTCTGAGTTTTCTGTAGCAAATTATATATTTCTAGTGGCAGCTGAGTTTGATAATTTATCTGCCACTGTGTAATCTCTTAGTTTATTTTATAGTTTATATGCTTATTTGTTCTTTGCTAGTCATACATTTTGTCTGTACTGTTTGCTTTCCTTTGCAGCTGTTGTGTATTCAGTCCTTTCCCTTCTGATGCATGTATAAGTGCTTAGAATTTAAGCACTGTGATAAAATAAAAGTTGAAGCTGAAGGCTGTCAGGTTCCTGGTAATGCAAGAAACTTTCCTAGTGCAAACCTTAAAGTTCACTCTTAGCCGGGTTGAGCACAAGTTCCCCATCAGGTTTTGGCTTCTCATTTATATCTTTTACTTCCATAGGCCCTATTAGTTGGAATCTCAGAGGCAAGTAAAGGTGCCAAAAAGTACTTAATTTTTCATTCATATATTTTTTGCCCTTAACACCACAACTTGACCATTAGCAGTGTCCCCCTCCTGTTCTCTCCAGGTTTCACCATATATTCCCAATACTGTCACCCCCTGGGTGGGACCTGACATATCTCAGGAACCTGCATTACTTGGATGTCCCTCTATTCATCTGTTGCAGTGTTCATAACGTGAGGGAGTTTCCCACCTTAAGCAACCCAGTATCAGCCAATGTACAAAAAGACTTCCGTACTGTAGGATGTGTGGTATGTTGCATGTAGGCTGTGATCAAACTTCGGCAGTAAACATGAAGCACACACTCACCATCCTCAGAACTTCTCTGCCACCAGATTCCAATGTGCAGTCTGACTCCAAGTCATATGCAATTCTTCAAAATTCAGATAAGTACCACATGGGGATATTGTTTGATTTTTCCTACTAACTTTGGTTAGGGTCCATGTCATTCAAGAGGAGCAAGTGCCAATGTGGACGACAAATTCCACACAAGGATAGCCACCTCCAGTGCCTCCTGTTCTGCCTAGGCCCAAAGCACAACCACAAAAACTCCTCTATTTGTCAGGCATTTTTCCCAAAGACTTTAAGGAGGAGATTATCCTCTCTGCTTTCAACTTTTATGATCAGTGCTTAAAGCTGCTAGCAGAAAGTGCTATGGAGGGATCCCCGGGGTCCAAAGCCAAGTCTGCTTTGAAGCAGAAGGCCAAAAAGCAAAGGCCTGAACCTTCTGCTGTGCCTCTGGATATCGACATCTCTCTTGAGGTAGAGGACAGCCCAGAGACATGCTCAGTTCACAGCTCAGATCTGTAGACAAAGCCTGACGTTCAGGCTGCCTTGTAAATTAGCATTATCATGTCTGCAGAGGCAAAGCAGGCATCTGTGTTGGATGTCTGAGGGGAACCACACCTCTTGATTACGTAAGGCCCTAAGGGGATTCCACAGATCCTTGTCAGGAAGAGGTAGATTCCGACCTGATTGAATGTAGGCCTATGTCGAGCCCTCCTACCCTACATAAAGCAGGCATGCATGGGAAACAGAAACAAAAAAAAACAAGCATTTGTCTCCACCAAAAGAACCTGCTAGCAATTGGTATTAATTAATTCAGGGCCTTTTCAATACCATTTTGTCACATAGGCCTCCTCCAGCTTTTACAGTGTCCCCACTCAGTACTGTCTGTCCACTTAAAAGAACTAGGGAAGAGGATGCATCTGAGGAAGAGGCATCTTCAGGGGATGAATTCCTGGCTTATTCTTCTCACATCCCTTCCCCCCAGATTATGCCTCTTCTGAAGAGGAATCAAATGGTACAGACTCACCAATGGAAGATTTGTTTTTTGGAGAGACCCTAACTAAGATGAGAGACCACTTTAAATGGGGTAGCACCCAAGTGTCTGAAGTACAAAAAAAGATACTATGACCCATTACAGGTGGAACCACCTAGCCCATCAGCTATTCCTCCTGTCTTGCCGGCCTTCCTTGATGCTTTTACCTCAGCTTCACAGGTGCCAGATTCAAGGCCACCTGCCCCCAGAAAGCCAGACTGCTTTTACAAGGTCCCAGAGGACTGCAAGTTTCTCTTCAGATGTCATCCTGCAAACTTGTGACTTCGGACAAGCCATCAGAATTACTGTCCCCCACTACCCTCTTACCGTCTGATAAGGGTAGCAGGATCAAGATTAGAAATGAATCACTGTGAGCAACTTGAAGTTTAGTTAGCTTAAACTGTCAGATAGTGGACAGGGTCCAACTATTCAGGCAAAAACAATTTGAAAAATATGAAAGAATAGCCTTTTGAGCTATTCTAGCTAAGCTAAAATACCAAGCAGTAGTAGTAAGAAATGTTTGTAAATTAAACTGCAAGCAGTAGTAGTAAATAGTAAAAAATCTTGTGATCAAAATTTCTTCACTTTTGTGAATAAAAACAACTTCACGTTCTTTGTACCAAAACAACAAATCTTGTTGTGATTAAAAATAGCTTCACTTCTTAGCAGCAACAAATCTTTATTGGGTGAAACCTGACATAAATTGGCAGATAAGTGATGTGCTTATGGTAAAGAAACTAGAAATAAATCGTGTTTATACAAATTTCAAAAACAAAGAAAAAAAATCAACATTTTATTTAATTCTATAGAAATGTGAGCATATAATTTTGATTGGTTAAAACTTAAATATCTCTTAGGTTATATATATTAGAATATAGGTGGTTTTAATATTCCAGTGGTTACCTTGCTTCCAGCTTCTGTGTGATTGAATGGGGTATTTGCAGCTAGGAAATTCAGTAGTAAAACTTGAATGAGAGAACTTTAAAAAACTGGTGTGCTTTAAGACGTATTAATGTACCTATGAGGATATAGTATTCATTCATGGCATTTTCAGTTCAGTGCCTTGCCCTTTGGGTTTTCTACCGCACCAAAGATCTTCACCAAATGACTTTCCCTTTGGGCTTTCTACCACACCAAGGGTCTTCACCAATTGCCTTGCCCCCATGATTTCCCACTGCAGACTCCAGGGAATACACATCTTTCCATAAATGAGCAACCTTCTCCTTCACAGAGAAGATCACAGAGGAGTTGGAATGAAATATTGCCTTTACCATCAATTTTCTGCAAAGTCTGGGGTTCACCATAAACTTAAAATAAATCAGTTCTGTCCCCTTCACAGGATTACATTTTCCTAGGGTGCAGGATGCAATCAGATCTTATGAGGGTCTCTCTTCCCCCACAAAAGGTACAGCACCTCATCTCTTACTTCCAAAATATTCTACTGGTTTACCACATTACAGCCAGAGTGTTCCTCAGGGTCTTGGGCTTCATGGCATCCACTATTCCTATGCTCCCCTTAGCCAGACTCCTCATGAGAAAATGGCAATGGTATCCAAACCATTCCCCTCATCCCCTGTCTGAAGACAGAACTTCAGTGGTGGATATATCAAGTGTCACTCAACCCAGGACAATCCTTACGCCCTCCTGCTTCTCCAAGAGATCTGCACAGATGCCTCAGACATAGGTTGGGGAGCAACCCTCAGCAACCTGAAAGTACAAGGGATTGGGTCGCCCTCTCAATTGAAGGAACACTATAGTGTAAGGGAGATGAGGGTGCTGCTATTGGCCATACAAACCTTCTACCCCTTATTCCAACAAGAACCTATAAAGCTGTTCACCGGCAATATGACAGTCTTCTGGTAAGTGAACAAACAACGGGGAAACAAATCCTATCTATTATGCAGACTGGCTCTTCAGGGTTGGAAGTTGGCAGTAAAATTCCAGGTAACCCTTCAGGCAGTGTACATCCCATCCTCTCAAAATTGTATGCCAGATTACCTGTACAAGTCCCGGATACCATCCCACAAATAGATACTTCAAAGGGATGTGTTTCTAGGGGTTTCCTTCAGAAATTCGAAATACTGAAATGTCGAATTTCAGTACTCGAGCATAAGAAGCCGAATCCACATAACAGCAAAAGTTTAGAAGCATGAAATTCAAAACCTTGAATACCGGAGGTTTTGAATTTCGTGCTTCTAAACTTCTGCTGTGGTTACATATTTAGGTAAGTGTGTGTGTGTTAAGGGGTGTGGGTAGGGGCTGTGGTGTGTCAGTGTGTTTTGTTGCTGTGATGTGTGTGTGCAAGGAGAACGTAGCTTGTGTGGTGGTGTTTGTATGTAGTTGCAACCTCGGAGTGAGAATATTTAAGTAGGGGGGCGTAGGGGCCACAACCACCCACATGAGGGGTGCAGGAGGGCTTGCCCCCCTGCTTTCATGTAGTAGAAAGATTGTGTGTGTTTGTGTGGAGAATGTGTGTGTATTGTAGTACCGTGAAATTCAAAACCTCCGGTATTCAAGCTTTTGAATTTCGTGGTTTTCAGTTTTCGTTGTTGTGTGGATTCGGCTTCTTAGGCTTGAGATACTGAAATTCGAGATTTCAGTATTTCACGCTTCTGAAGTGAATCCGTTTCTAGACATTGTCCACCAGTGAGGTATTCCTCAAACAGACCTTTTTGCCTCCCCATAAGCAGACAACTTCCACAGTTTTGTGCCAGAGAGCCCCATCCTCTGGTCTGGAAATTGGATGCCCTTTCTTTCTCTTGGAAGGAGATGTTTCTGTATGCAATCCCTCCCCTTCCCCTCATACGAAAAGTCCTGTCCAAAATTCAGCAGGCGAAACCAAAAATCTTGCTGGTGACTCCCTTTTAGCCAAGACAGCACTGGTTCCCTCTCCTCCTGCATTTAAATAAAGGCAATCACCACAAGTTACCTCACAGAGTGGACCTCCTCACACAAGACAAAGGTGCCCTCATCCATCCCCACCTGGTGACTCTTCAGTTGCCCCTGTGGTTGATAGGGTACTAATCCCTTTCAGACACCTATTCTCTGAGGACATGCTCACAGCCCTGCAGGAGGCCAGGAAACCAAGTAGCAGAAAATCGCACTTAGCAAAAAGGGAGAGATTTTCAGTCTGGTGTCCGAAATGAAATCAGAACCCAGGTTTTGACTTATTTGTGTGAACTGCTTAACAGCGGTTTGTCTTACTCTTCAGTAAAAGCTCATATGTCAGACATATCTGCTTGTCTGCCCCCCCCCCCCCCAGCTAGCAGATTTGAGGCAAAACAATTTCTTAAATGTGTCCTACACATTAGGCCATCCAGGAAACCTGTTCTGCCTCCCTGGGACCTTAACTTTGTTTTGGAAAAGCTGACTGTCCCACCCTTTGACACAGCTTTCTCAGATTCTCTTCAGCACTCCTTTTGGAAAACCATGTTACTCCTAGCCTTAACTTCAGCGAGATGAGTGTCTGAGCTACAGGCCCTTATGGCATCTCTACCTTTTCTGGTCTTCCACAAAGATAGACTCTCCCTGCATACAAAACCCCCTTGTTCATTCCTAAGGTAGTCAATGACCTATCTTTAAATCAGTCCATATGCTTACCTACCATTTTCCCTTCTCCCCATATATCTAGTGAAAGGATCCTCTGTACTTTAGATGTCTACAGGCAACTTAGATTTTTTTTTGGATAAGACCAAGGCTGTTAGAAAGTCAGATTAGCTTTTTTTTTCTTACCACACCAGACTTTTTCCACCTGGATTTCAAAGACTACCTCCTTCTGCTACACTTACCATGGTAAGACTCTCCATTCCCCTGTTAGGGCTCTTTCCACCAGGGCTGTTGCCTCTTCTGGGGCCTTTTTCAAAGGATTGAACACTAACTCAATTCTTGAAGCAGCTTCATGGACCTCAGTCCATACCTTCACCAAATAAATTAGATGTAATTTCTAAATCTAGAGCAGGATTTGCCAGAGCCATACTACAGGGCTTCCTGGAAAGATTCTCAGCTACTCCCTCCTCCCTTATTTCATGAGCTTCGGTATTCTCCCTCATGTTATGAATACTGCAACAGTTGAATAGAAGCACATAGAATAGTTGTGTAAAGTCTTACCATAATGATAGATATCCTTCTCTTCTCTGTTGCAGTATTCCTGTCCCACCCTCCCCCTGGCCTTGCTTCTTCTTAGGTGATTCTTAACCCTACTTCCTTAAGCTGGCATTCCTCCTGGCGCAGTCAGTTCTGAGGATGGTGCGTACGTATGTTAAGCAAAAGATTATGTGAGTAAGAAGTGTAGATTGGGCTGGTGCAGAAGATTGTCATATTAAGTACAGTAAGAGGAGAAAGAGAAGGTGATGTAAGCCAAGTTAGGTTACATTTGGCTGCTGAGAGACACTGGACCTTTAGCAGAGTTCTGAATTCAGGGTAAGATGAGGTGTCTTTTATTTGTGGGGGAATACTTTCCCAGAGTTTGGGACCTAAAAAAGAGAAGCAGTGATCTGAACAATGGAGTTTAGTTTTAGAGGTTAATGGGGCGCTTTATTGAATTCAAGGAGGTGCCAGGTGATATACTTTGCAACTTGGCCAGTGTGGTGATGACTGTATTTTATAGGCAATGGCCCTGTGGAATTCATAACTATTGATCTGAAGTTGTTGTCTTAATTTGCTGTTCAACCAGTGAGTACTCAGATCTGACACTGCCACCTTTCCAACATCTGATCTGAGCTCCAAGCTCCACCCCTACCTATAATGCCCCTGTCTCCTCCCTCCCTTCAGATCTCATTTGCCATGCTAGCGTAAGCATTGTGATCTGCTGCTCTGAGCTTTCTTCGGGTAAGTGAATGATTTTTTGTGAGTTTCTTTCTCCTTTTTACTTAAATTAATCTCTTTGCTATCCATTTCTACCTTCCCTACCCTTGCACTATTCGTCAGTTAAAAAAAAAAAAATCTTCTTCTTCGCTTTATTCTGTCTAGAAGCATGTGTGTGTGTAAGCGTTGTTCTGGTTGGGCCTCTTTGCTGTTACTGTCAGAGAATCCCAAACCAGGCTTCAGAAAGTGCATGGAGTGTGGCCATAAGCTCTCCCCAGTTGATGACTGCACCCTATGCATAGTATGTTTAGGAGTTTCCCATCTTGAGTCCTCCTGTACCATCTGTGTGGGCTTCAACCCCTGAGCATTAACGGACAGTAGGAACAAGCTAATTTTAAAAGACCTTCTCACCCCTACCTCTGGGGCCCAGGCTTCCTCAACCCCAACAACTTTTTCTGTCTCTGCCCTGGCCTCTGGGACTCAAACTCCCACCAAGAGGTCCAGGGACAGAGACGAGCATAGGCACTGGGACAGGCTGAGGAAGTGATCCCCTGATCGTTCGGTCTCCGCCAGTCCTCCGGCCAAGGTTCTCTTGACCCCGCAACTGGAGTATCCCTGGCTCCATTCCCTCGCTTCTCCCTGGAGCCGGGGGAGCTTCAGATCCATTTGCTGGCCCCAGCTTCACCCCACTGATCCTCCAGGCCAGCATTGGTGGCATCTTTGTCCTGATCCACCCGTAGCCTTTCCAAAGTGGAGGTGGACAGTATGATGCAGCAATTTATCCACACTCTGATACAGATGGGAGTCTTGCCTGCCCCCTCTCCCTGTGAAGCAGAGGGCATGCAGTCCGCATTCCTACCAATTACTCCTTCTCTGATCTGACTCCCGGTTTCAGAGCCTTCAGATCCGAGGGCTGTCAGCATCGAGGGGTCAGCACCAATGGTGCCTTGTAACTTGATGCCAGCCATTACCTTGAGTAGGTCGGGTCTGATGAGTTCGGATCTGTCCAGCTCTCTGAGCCATAGCCTCAGCACTGGATCTGAGGGAAGGGTGTCGGTTCCGAGCCTTTCAGAGCAGAGCCTTCCAATCAGAGTCTCAGCACCTAGAGGTTCATCTCTGACTCCCCCATTGATCCAGAGGGTGGCAGACCCGATTGTACTTTCTTTTCAGATGGTTCGATCCCCCTCTGCCTTTGACATGGTGGAGAGAGTTCTCTCGATACCATCAAGACCCTTGACTATCTCGTCTTTGGCCTCCACCCTGGCTTCCTCTGTTTCTGGTATGGATTCCTCCATCCTGCTACCTCAGGGACAGCCTGCCACTTTTCTGCCCCAGGGAGCTCCCACACTGGAGCAGCCAGACGTTTTTGAGTCCTTCCTAGAAACTCCCCCTGAGGAGGTACATCGAAAACATACAAGCAAAAGGAGGCACATTGACTCCCCACAGGAGTCCCTCCTGGAGGACACCAATTTGGAGGAAGGGGAGGGTTCCCCCTGGTCACCCCCCCCCCCCTGAGAATGTCTCCTTTGGAGACATCATGGAGATCTCCTTATACTCCATTAACATCCACAATATTCTGAACAAGATAACAGAATTTTACTCCTGGATAGACCTTTATTTCCCAGATAGAATCTCTCTTTCTGAAACATGGCTTAAACCACATACTGCAGATAATGAATTTCTCCCTCCCAGCGATAACATTTTACACCTTGACAGAAAACACAAAAAAGGTGGAGGTGTAGCTATTATGTACTCTTACCTCTTAACCATATCCCCTCCCACCACCCTACCTCCCCCATTTCTCCCTGCTGAACTCCTCATTGCTAATTGCAACCCCAACAAATATAAAACCCTTACAATAGCTGCTATCTATATTCCCTCAGGGGATAACATATCTCTTCTTGAAAAAAATCTTCATTGGTTGGCTAATAACATACCAAATGAAATTGTCATTCTTGGAGACGTTAATATTAACTGGCTCACTGTCTCCCCACACTCCTCACCCACTAGCATTCATCTTCATGGTTTCACCCAGCTTATCTCCTCTCCTACTTTTATCCACAAGCCTACAAATTCTAGCTTCACTATTGACTAGATTCTTGTCTCTCATCCTAACCTTTATCATAATCCTGAATCTCTTCCAGACTGTATTAGTGATCACTCCCCTACCTATACAAGTCCTAAGGTCCTCCCCTCACCTCCCCAAACTTCACAAATTCAAAGAATGTCGTAAGCTAACTAACTACAATCCAAAGACTCTTAATAATCTACTCTCTTCCATTGATGGCTCCTTTTGCTTCCACCTCTCTTTAGACGAAGCTGTCCTCCAATTCAGTTCTATCTTCCTTAACATTATAAACTCATTAGCACCCCCTAGAACAGTTAGAGTCAAATCTCTCTACTCACCTTGTGGCTCACCCAGTCTATCCATGTTATTATCCACAGCAGAGACTCTTCCTGGAAACATTGGACAAAAGCAAAATCTCTCACCTATTACAGCAAATATAGGGAACTTCATAATTTGGCCAAGAAAAACATACCCATTGATAAGAAAAACTTCTACCATGACTTTTTGTCCACACAATCTAGAAACCTTAAAAAATGTTGGAATTCTGTCAATCATATTCTCGACCCTGGAAACCCCTCTGCACCCAACCCCCTTTCTCAGTAGCACTCCCCTAGAAACTGCAAACACTTTCAGCACTTACTTTATTGATGCCATAAGTAAGCTCATGCCACCCCCTATTCCAACAAATGACCCTCCTCTCACTATCCCCCTACCACAATGTTGCCCTTTCTCATTTAATCCTATCCCTACCTCCTATATTAAAAAACTCCTACTCAAAATTAAAGTGTTCCCCTTCTGCTGTCAGCTTGCCCTCTACCTTCCTAAAGGATGCTGCCAGCTCCATAGCATATCCAGTTTCCATCCTCGTTAATCGCTCAGTCTCTGAATCTACTGTCCCAACTCTTTGGAAGAAATTTCACACTATACCTATTCACAAAGGGAATAACTTGTTGAACTTTCTTTCGCCCCATTGCTATATTCTCCCCCCCCTCCAAAATTCTTGAGCACTGTGTGCATAAAAAAATTATGTCCTGTCTCTGTCATAAAAATCTTATCACCCCTACACAGCATGGCTTTCGCCCCATCACAATATTACAACAGCTCTCATCTCCTTTACTAACTCCATCTCCATAGCCAGAGATGACAATATGCTAGTTTCCTGCCTTTTCCTTGATCTCTCTAAAGCTTTTGATACTGTCTCACACTCTACCCTTCTCTCTAAACTGGCTGAACTTAATCTCTCCCCTTCTACGGTCTCTTGGTTTGCTGGCTACCTCTCTAACAGACAGCAATCAGTCAGATGGCTCAATAGTCTATCACCTTTTCTCCCCATAAAAATGGGTGTCCCACAAGGCTCTATTCTTGGTTCTCTTCTCGTTAACATTTTTACTAACCAGCTACATAAAGCCTGTCCACAGTCTTCCCGTATACAGTATGCTGATGATTCAACTATCATCTCCATTGCAGACAACCCTTCTGACCTGCACTCACACACTTAAAACCTCATTCAATCTTGCTGAATCTTGGCTTTCTAGCAACCAACTGATACTGAACCTCAAAAAGCAAAAACTTCTCCTGTTTCTACCTAATTCTCTTAATTATCTCAAATCCTATTTCTTAGTCTCTTCCCTCAATAACACTACTATTTCACCTGACTCTCACACAAAGCTCCTAGGAGTAATTACTGATGACCAACTTAAAATTGACTTCCATGTACACCATTCTATAAAGAAAACCCATCAAAAGCTTGGCCTACTGTATAGACACCGATGGTTCCTTATTCCTAACTCCAGAATTTCACTTTCCCAAGCTTTTCTCCCAACATCTTCTACTGCTCTCAAATCCTTACTAACCTACAGTCAACTCTGCTATGTAAACTGGAAACCAGATACAATAAAGTTGCTAGATTTGCAGCTAACATGCCACCGAAGTCTCAACACTGTCTTGCTCTTAAAACTTTTAATTGGCTAGAATTTCCCAACCACCTCTTACTTACTCAACTATTTATTATCAACTCTGTCTTAAGTAAACTATCCTCTTGCCCAAGGGTGCCCGCAGGCAGGTGCAAGGGGGTGCACTTGCACCCCCCTGGAATCTGCTGACTAGTTAATCTTTTAATTTAAAATTAAAAAAAAGTTTTTGGGCGTTCTTTTTTAAGAATGCCGTTTAAGTCCAGGTGCAGATGCTGACATCATCGCGCGGTGCACAGTTTGCGAGCGGGAACTGAAACAGACGGTTTCAGGTTTGCGATGGGTTTACTTTACCTGTGAGGAGGACTTCACTGAAGTTAACAGATGGGACGCTTGTCAGAGTGAGTAAGGTAGGGTGTGTGTGTGTGTGTGTGTGTGTGTGTGTGTGTGTGTGTGTGTGTGTGTGTGTGTGTGTGTGTGTGATGCCCCAGGTGCTACATGGTGGTGGGTAGAGAATAAGGCTTGAACCCTGTACCTTGGGCCCAGGTGGCAAGAGCCTGAATTCCCTACCCACCACCATTTGTAAAAATGTTGCAGACTTGTTCTGTTCCTCATAAAATCTGTGGTTTCTGTATTTTTGTGCCCTTGCAAAGCCAGTAGTGCATTGATGCAGCAGTAGCATTGTTGCCCGACAGCTACATGTTCTCTGGTTTGATTCTTGGCTGGGGTGCCTTACCTTCTGTGTGGAGTCTGTATGCCCTCCCTGTTTTTGTTTCCTCCCATCTTACAAAGACGTGTCTGCCTGGAGTGTTTCTCCCTGGGCCTTTGCTAAAAATTAGCTTTTGTTCCAAGTCAGATTTTCCTGGTTAACAAATGTTAAAAATGACATGCATTTGAATATCAGACTTCATATTCTTCAGAAAGTGCATGGTAACACAAAAGCTTTTATTCTAGCAATTTTCTAAGTGTATAAGATGAATATTTGAAATTTGTCCCTATTTTTGGGACTGTATTCCCCCATTATTGGCTTCATCCTGGTTTTGTGCTAAGGTTGAGAGCTATGGTAAGAACTGAATATGTTTGGGGGCTATATTCCCCCATTACTGGCTTTGTCCGGGTGTTTTTTGCCAAGAGGTTGAGAGCTATGGTGAGAACTGAATGTCTGTCGGCTGTATTCACCCATTATTGGCTTTGTTCAGGTGTTTTGTGCTAAGAGGTTGACAGCTGTGCTATGGTGAGAACTGAATTCACTAAATGGTAGCCATTTAAGTTTCTGTCTTCCTCTTTCACAAAACAGCTGATTTGGCATAGTGGTATGTTGCTCTGACTGTTTTGCATAGGGTCCCCTGGGTTCAAGATGTGGCAGTGAAATGTATGGTGGTAACGCAGCATTTTATTCTAGCAACTTTCCAACATTATACAAGCAATGTTTAAAATGTGTCCCTGGTTTTTGGCCTTTTGTCTCCTCCCCCAATAAATTTTGGCTTTTTCCAGATTTCTTGTGCTGCAAAGTTCAGAAATACAGCTGAATGTCGAGTAGATTTTACAAGGAGCTGAGAGCTGCAGGGGAACAAAAGTTTAGTGCTGCTTATGCTTAAGTCTGCTTGCATTGTTAATAGCACAACAGGTAGTGTACTTGGTTTTGATGTTGAAGGCTGTGGGTTCTACTCCCACAGTAGGTAGATGCATTGCTGATACTGTACTGTGTTGTAAAGGGGGTGGATGCTGCAGTCCTTTTTGGCAAAGATACCTAGTAACTATGAACCTGTTATCAGTTTGCTATCCATTCCCTATTGCGGTATTACTAGCTTATCATTTTTTGAATGCATGCAACATAGGCAATTTATTCTTCAAGGGCAACAGGCACTTTATTGTAGATGAAACAATGACATATAAAGTTGTTTGCTAGCAGCAACCTCTTTATTAGTTACAGATTTATTTAATGTGGATGTTACTACTTCAGAGATTGTGCATATTTACTGATACTGGTGGACTATAGAAGGCTGAGTAGACTTTTTATGATGGAAATGCTCTGAATTGGGCAGTTTTGTCATTGGTGTATGCATTTTGTTTCATTGTTTACTGGAAAAATGTTCAAAACAATAAATTTAAAATGCCCTCTAACAACTGTACTGTATTGTACAAGGAATATAATGCAATACAGTCAGGAAGGTGTATTAAAAAGCATGTGTATGTTTCATGTTCAAGGGGCCTATGATTTTGAAAACAGCCCAGAGGTAATCTTTATCTGCCACTGGAAAAATGTAATTTCTTTGAATGTGGGTTTCAATGCTGTTTCAATGCATGTGAGTTTCAAGGGAAGAGAAGTTTTAATGCTAAGTCTATTTTCATTGTGAGACTGCATTGCTTTGTTTAACAGATATCTATTAGTGTTTGTGCTGTAAAATGCAAAATAAAACTTTCAAATGAAATCTAAATCATCGCAGAAGTAAAGCAGTATGCACATTACATTGTTTATGGTAAATGGGGCAAAATAACCAAGGAATGGGACATTGGAATGGCTGCAGGGGGGGGAGGCTCCATTCGACCATGATTTTGTGGGGGGGGGGGTAGCAAACTCAGACAGCCCCGGTTGAACTATACCTCTCAGTTGTCCATATTTTTGCAGAATGAATAGATATTTGCTTCTTATTTTTGGTTTGTTCCTCATAAAATTTGTGGTTTTCTAGCAAATCATTTAGGAATGAAGTCACTACATGACAGACATTGAGTTTCAGATGTCATAACCTACAGAAAAATGCAAACTAATGCTGTTATTCTATCAAATGTATTAAGTTTATACAAGAGCAATTTTCAGTAGTGTTTGTATGTTCCCCAAATATATTTGGCCTTGTCCAGATTTCCTGTATTAAGAGGTTGAGAGGTATGTGCAAATCGCTTTGTAGAGTTCGGAATATCCAAACCTCTCCATTGTCCCCAATTTTGGCTCAAAATGTTGCTCTCCCCTAATAATCCCTCCTCAAAATGGCAATTTTGGAAGAAAACGTGAAGGGTTTACAATTATATATAACTGTAATGATCAGTTATTACTTTTATTTCAGAAATGCATGTAGATACTCTTATTTTGTTAGCTGCTCAAGTTAACAGTGTTAATATTAAAAAGGTGTCCCTTTTTTGACAGGTTCCCAGCTGTATTGTGTGGCAACTTTATATTTTTGCATCACATTTTTGGTCTGTTTTTCATAAAATTGTGGTTTTCTGGCAAATTAGTGGCAAATCATTAAAGACTGAAGTTAGAAAATAATGGAAGACGTTTGAGTTTCAGATTTCATACCCGTCAGAAAATTCATACCAGTGCAAGACCTACTACTGTTCTATTATCTAAGTCAATAAGAGCAATATTTAAAAACTGTCCTTATTTTTGGGTCTGTGTCCCACTTCTAGTTCTATGTATGGCTTTGTCCAGATTTCTTGCTCTGAAGTTGAAAGGTATGAGTGTCAGAGCCATCACTGTCAGCCAGAGACATTACAAATTGTGACATACTTGTTGCACCCCACTCCCCATTGTAGTGGCTCTGGATGTGTCCAAGGAAGGCAAGGAGCAGTTATGCAGTGTAAGTGTGCAGAGTGTTCCCCCATCCAAGGCAGACCACAAGTACGACCATGGCTTTTCATCTGTCCTTGATTTTGCAGAATGTTCTGATTTTCTGTCATATTTTTATACTGTTGATTTATGCTTCTTATTATTCAGGAAATGCATGCTCACAGTGCCCTGTTGCTCTGTTTAAGTAGCAATGATTTAATGACCATCAGGTAAGCTTGTCGGAGATTGTAAGATGCAAGTAAGCTTTAATAAGCATACTGTTAAAGAATTACCAGCATTGAAAGCCTTTTCGTTGTTGCCATGCCGAGAATATTTGCATAACTAGATAATGTATAAGCCTTGGGTATTGAAATGCATATGACAGTATTTGTAATAAAAGGACAGGATTACAGTATTTTCAGAAGCTCATTACATTTGTTGGAGACTTGCAGTCATATTTGCAGGCTTTACCCGTAAACTAAACAGAATGCCAATCTATCATGTGTGGTCCATAACTTGTGCAGGAATCCTTTAAGCAATTTATCTTGAGCTTGTTTCTTGCTTGCTGTTCATTTTTTACTTTGATCATGTCTTCCCCGTGAACCAAGTAGATAGTTGTGTCAGGCAGCAGGTCTTTTTTGGATAAGAAACAAATATTGTCTGTATAAGGAGGTAGCATACCCTCAGCTGTCCAGGTTTTTGCAGAATGTCCAGATTTTTTGCCCCATATTCTTCCTAAAAAGGATTGAAGTTGCTAAATAATGACAGACATTTGAGATTTAGATGTCATATCCTATAGAAAAATGCATACTATCATCATCATCATTTTCTTTCGGTCGCCACAGCGGATCATCTGTTTCCATTTCTTCTTGTCCTCTGCATCTTGCTCTGTCACACCAACCACCTGCATGTCCTCTCTCAGCACATCCATAAACCTTATCTTAGGCCTTCCTCTTTTCCTGTTACCTGGTCGCTTCATCCTTAGCATCTTTTTCCCAATATACTCAGCATCCCTCCTTAGCACATGTCCAAACCAATATAATCGTGCCTCTCTGGCTTTGTCTCCAAACCTTCCAACCTGGGCTGACCATCTAATATACTTATTCCTAATCCTGTCCACCCTCGTCATACCCAGTGCAAATCTTAACATCTTTAACTCTGCCACATCCAGCTCAAACTCCTGCCTTTTTGTCAGTGCCACTGTCTCCAACCCATATAACATAGCTGGTCTCACTACCCTCTTGTAGACCTTCCCTTTCACTCTTACTGGTACTCATCTGTCACAAATCACTCCTGACACTCTTCTCCACCCACTCCATCCTGCCTGTACTCTCTTCTTCACCTCTTTTCCACACTCACTGTTACTCTGAACTATTGATCTGAAATATTTAAACTCATCCACCTTCATCAGCTCTACTCCTTGCATCCTCACCATTCCTCTATCCTCCCTCTCATTCACACACATATATTCTTTCTTAGTCCTGCTGACCTTCATTCCTCTTCTCTCTAGAGCATATTTCCATCTCTCCAGGGTCTCCTCCACCTGTTCCCTACTCTCACTACAGATCATAATGTCATCTGCAAACATCATAGTCCACGGGGACTCCTGTCTGATCTCATCTGTCAACCTGTCCATCACCATTGCAAATAAGAAAGGGCTCAGAGCTGATCCTTGATGTAACCCCACCTCCACCTTAAACGCATCTGTCACTCTCACCGCAGTCACACTACCCTCGTACATATCCTGTACCACTCTTACATACTTCTCTGACACTCCTGACTTTCTCATACAATACCACAACATTTATCTAGGCACCCTGTCATATGCTTTCTCTAAGTCTACAAAAACACAATGCAACTCCTTCTGACCTTCTCTGTACTTCTCCATCAACACACTCAGAGCAAACATCACATCTGTAGTGCTTTTTCCCGGCATGAAACCATACTGCTGATCAGTAATCATCATGTCCCTTCTTAACCTAGCTTCCACTACTCTTTCCCATAGCTTCGTGCTGTGACTGATCAATTTAATCCCTCTGTAGTTACTACAGATCTGCAGATCACCCTTATTCTTAAAAATCGGTACCAAAACACTTTCTCCATTCCTCAGGCATCCTCTCACTTTCCAAGATTTCATTAAACAATCTAGTTAAAAACTCCACTGCCATTTCACCTAAACACCTCCATGCATCCACAGGTATGTCATCTGGACCAACAGCCTTTCCATTCTTCATCCTCTACATAGCTATCCTTACTTCCTCCTTGCTAATCCGTTGTACTTCATGATTCACTATCCGCACATCATCCAACCTTCTCTCCCTCTCATTCTCTTCATTCATCAACCCCTCAAAGTACTCTTTCCATCTCCTCAACACACTCTCCTCGTTTGTGAGTATGTTTCCCTCATTATTCTTTATCACCTTTACCTGCTGCACATCTTTCCTAGCTCGGTCCCTCTGTCTAGCCAATCGGTAAAGGTCCTTTTCTCCCTTCTTAGTGTCCAACCTTTCATACAACTCTTCATACGCCTTATCCTTAGTCTTCACCACCTCTCTCTTTGCCATGCACCTCATCTCCTTATACTCCTGTCTACTTTCTTCATGTGTCTGACAATCCCACTTCTTCTTTGCAAACCTCTTTCTTTGTATATTCTCCTGTACTTCCTCATTCCACCAACATGTCTCCTTATCATCCTTCCTCTGTCCAGATGTCATACCAAGCACCTTTCTAGCACATCTCCCTTACTAGCTCTGCTGTACTTACCCAGCTATTTGGTAACTCATCACTGCCACCCAGTGCCTGTCTTAACTCATCCCTGAACTCCACCTCACAATTACCCTTTTTCAGTTTCCACCATTTGATCCTTGGTGCTGCCTTCACACTCCTCCTCCTCTTCTTGATCACCAACGTCATCCTACAAACCACCATCCTATGCTGCCTAACTACACTTTCCCCGGTCACCACTTTACAGTCTCCAATCTCCTTCAAACTGGCCCTCCTACATAAGATATAATCCACCTGTGTGCATCTTCCTCCACTCTTGTATGTCACCCTATGCTCCTCCCTCTTGTTAAAATACGTATTCACCACAGCTATGTCCATCCTTTTTGCAAAATCCACTACCATCTGACCTTCTGCATTCCTTTGTTTAACACCATACCTACCCATCACTTCGTCATTCACTCCTCTGTTCCCTTCACCAACATGCCCATTGAAATCTGCTCCAATCATCACTCTCTCACCCTTGGGTACAGTCATCACCACTTCATCCAACTCGTTCCAAAATTTTTCTTTCTCATCCATCGCACACCCAACTTGTAGAGCATATGCACTAACAACATTCATCATTACACCATCAATTTCCAGCTTCATAAACATCACTCTATCCGACACTCTTTTCAACTCCAAAACACTCTTAGCATACTGTTCCTTCAGGATAACTCCTACGCAATTTCTCCTCCCATCCACACCATGATAAAACAATTTGAACCCACCCCACCTCCGATACATCTAGCCTTACTCCCCTTCCATCTGGTCTCTTGCACACACAATATACCAACCTTCCTTCTGTCCGTCATATAAAATGCATAGTAACACAAATCCTGTTATTCTAGCAATGTTCTAAGTTCATGAGAGCAATATTTATAATCTGTCCCTATTTATGTTGGGCTTTGTCCAAATTTCTTGCAGAGGTTGAGGTGTTTGAGAGAAAGTGAAATGCCCTATTTAGAGTTAGCAGGTGGGATTTATTTTCAAGGAATTGTGAGCTTCAAGGGAAGAGAAGTTTACTGCTGCTCATGCTAAGTCTGCTTAAAATGTGCAACTGTTTTGTTTAGAAAATGGTATCATTATTGTGGTATAGAATTTTAAAGCAGTGTTAGTAGTACAGCAGGTAGCATACTTGCATCTTGATGCAGAGGGCTATAGGTTCTACTCCCACAGCATGTAGATTTGTATTTTAAGGGGGTGGAGTGCTGCAGTCCTGGCTATGTCCTCCTTTGGATGAGATGCCTAATAACTATGAACTTGTTTTTCAGCTTACCACCCATTCTGTATTGCAAATATACCAGCTTACCATTTTTAATGTAACATAGGCAATGTATTCTTCAAGGGCAGCAGGCACTGCATTTGTTGATGAAATGCTGAAATATAAAGTTGTTTTCTAGCAACAACCTCTTCATTAGTTTCAGATGTCTATAATGTGGAATTATTCAGATGACTTTTACTTCTGCAGAGATTGTGCATACTGACTGACATTGATGGATTGTAATGACAAAAGTTAGTGGCCTTTTATGGCCGAAATGTTTTGAATTGGGCAGTTTGTCATTATTTCTCATATGTTTTGTTTCATTGCTTGCTGGAAAAACATTCAAAACTATAAATTTAAAACACAGTCTAACAAGTGGTGCTGTATTATAGAAGGGATATAATTAAATTATTTTATATTATAATTAATACAATCTGTATATATTATAATCGTGCATAATCATATGTATAAATATGTACACTTCTTATGCATGGCTACTCTTGCTTATCACAGTAACAGGAAGGATACTGTAATGGCTGTGTCAAGAAAAAAGGTCTAAAGCTTTTAGTTAAGCATATAATGAAGTTGTTCACATCAGTGATAATGCAGATCCAGTTTCATATAACTAAGGGTCAACCACAGAAAATCAGAAAACACCCAGAATTTCCCTTGCCCACTCAGTAAAACTAATCTTGAAAAAATAATTAATAATGTGCATATATTAGGGTTATTGGAATTATCTATAAAAAGATGAAGTGATGATTTGCAACTATGTCAATGTTGGGATTATGAAGAAATGCTTGATTAAAAAATATATACATAATTTAGTGAATGCACACAGTTTAAGTTAAATACAGCTATAACGTGTCGTGCATTCAGAGCACAGAATGCCAGCTTTTATTTAAACAGCAACTTGTGTTACTGAGAGCTAATCTTGGAAGCCAAAGAACACTAGTGTTATAAACTAATCTGTTTAAATCTGTATAATATGAACAGGCTCATGGGACTCAGTTTAGTGTCCTACATGAAAAATACTTAGCTAATGAACACTATTCCCCAGTAGTTGTTTCTAAGTCACTTACAAATAAATAAATAAAACAAGGGGAAGTATTTTGAGGTAAAACAAATATCTTGTCTTTATGGTAGGTAAAAAGTAAAACTCTGTTAGTACCCAAGTAAATAAAATGATTATTAGCAATGAATGAGAAATTATTCCAGTATAGAGAACTGAACAGCCAAGCCTTCTTGATCAGAATTCAAAAGGGCTGCCAGCTGAAAGTTCCCTTGAGTTAGTTGCAATGTACATGGGGTATGTAAAAAAAAAACTTATCATGGATTCCTAATTAAATCTAGATACCTGTAATCATTGTAGAAGTAAAGCATAAGACAGTATGCACACTGAGAATTTTGAACAGTGTTTATGGCAACTGGAGAGAAATAGCCAAGTAATGGGACCCTGTAATGGCTGTGTGGGGGTGGGGCTCCGTGGGTGGAGGGGTGGGGCTCCGTGGGCGGAGCTCTGGGTTTGCACCCCCCTGCAAAAAATCCTGCGGGCTCCCTTCCTGCCCTAGCATATCCTCTGTCATCTCTCTCTATAACCCACTACGTTCCCTTAGGAGCTCTGATCTAGGACTCCTACAAGTCTACAAACCCAAAACAATCATCTGGACAAAATCTCTATAGCTACCTTCCCCACATTAGCATGGAATATGCTTCCTGTGTCCCTTAGAATTATAACCCATACACGTTTTCAAGACTGTCCTCAAAAATCACCTAATTTCTGCCTTGAAATGTAACTGCAATCACCCTACTTAATACTTTTCCTTCAGTTCTCCCTTCCTCTCTCCTCACTCCCCTTTCACTTTCCACCCCTTCCTCTCCCTATTATTTCTACTTGCTTCATTTCTCTGCTTGGAACTATTTCTGCTACCTACTTTTCACCTTTACCCCTCAATCCTTACCCCCTTATTATTATTTTTGATACCTTTTATTTCTCTCTAGTTAACACATGATCCTAGACATATGTCCTCTTTCTCATCTCTCCTTCCTCTTACTAACAAGATGTTCTTTGTGTTTCACTGTTGCAGTCATTACATTTGGGTTATCTGCATGCAGGTAGCCCTCAGCCAGCCTGATTTTCAAAGTCTTGGGTCCTGCGTCGGTTGCTGTCTCTTCTTCCATGATGTCAGGTAGTCAGGGGTATAAAGCATGCAGCCGACGCCATTGCATCAGTCTTTCTTGCCGTGCGGTGCCCGAAGCAGAAGCAATTCGCAAGTGCCAGTTGGCCGACTCCTGAAATTTTCATTTTCAAGTTTCAGAACCTAAGTCTTCAAAAAAGATAAGTACCCCGTTGGGGATCCTTTTTTTTTGCTCTAAACCGATGTCAGTAAAAGTTGACAATTGTATTTCTTGTGGAAAGCAAATACCTCATAAAGATTTTCATTCATACTGCATTCCTTGCTTAGGCCCAGACCACGACGTCCCTCGCTGTCGGTTTTGTGCCTTATTCAATCCTCGTACTATTCGTCGTCATTTAATTTTTGCATCTAACTGTTTCGGTATTTGGTTCAGTTATCCAGAAATGGCTTCAGTAAGGAATCCGACTACCGACATTCCGAAAAAAGATAAAGACAGAGACAGACCGCATAGGTCCAAGCTGTTCACCAGTACTCAGTGAGACGCTTTCCAAGCCGCTGTTGCCCGCTACTTCAGATTCACAGGTCTCTACTGAGACCCATTCAGAGTCCAGTATGCCGCGAGATGCTTCCTCGACTATGGAACCTGCAGATGTCTCTACCTTGGATGGCTCTGGAGCCGCTATGCAGGCACTGGCTTCTGAGGGTGTATTCAGGCCTACTGACTTGCATATCAAACACACGCCATCTTCTTCTTCAAGGCCCTAAGACTCTATCCAAGCCTAGAAAACTGACGTCCAAACCACATGGTCAGGCCCATATGCCTAAAAAAACAAATGATAAAAATGGCTGAAGACCTTATTACTCTAATTAGGGGAAGCCACCCTTCTCCCTCTAAGAGACCTAGACCTTCTGATTCTTCTGATAAGGATTCTGAAATTTCTGTTTCTTCTGATGACCAGGATTTGCCCTTATCTACATATGAGGATTCTGATGCAGAGGACTCCATTCCCTCTGCTTCCCCTCCAGAAGATTTCTCTTTTGGTGAAACTTTGCACACTCTTAGGGAGCATTTCCGCTGGGAAAGCCAGGATTACTCTGACTCCAAAAAGAGGCTTGGAGAATTCTTACTCCTGCCTCAACACAGGCCTTTAGCTGTTCCCCCTATACTGGACATTGTAGATGATGCCTTCTTGGAATCTAGCCTGGCCCCAGACACTTACCTCCGGCTCCCAGGAAACCTGACTGGTATTACAGAGTACCTGATTCTCACAAGTTCCTCTTTAAGAATCCTACTGTGGACCCAGAGACCATTTCACATGGACCCAAAGGCATTAAGGCTACTACTGCCAAAAATCCTACCCCCTCTGATAGAGGTTCCAGGGCCCTGGACAGATGGGGTAAGAAGGTAAACACTTCTGCTACTTTGGCCATTAGGGCCTTAAACTGCCAATTTCATATGTTAAAGTACCAGCAGCATATTACTTGATTACTTAAACAGAAATTGATGTTGATTCCTGACTGTGCTGAAAATAAAGAATTATAGGATTTAATGAATTCTGCTGAACAAGTTGGTAAACATACTTTGCAATATGGTTTTGACTCCTTAGAGGCATCTTGTAGGGCTGCTGTTACTGGGTCTGTTCTTAGAAGGCATGCTTGATTTAAGGAGCAAACTCTGCCAAATCATGTTAAAGTCAAATTACTGGATGCTCCCTTAGACATGCATCTGGAGCATTTCTCCCCGGGCCTCCGCTGAAAACAGGCTCTGTGGAATCTAGTCGGACATTCCCGGTCAACAAATGTTAAATAAATAAATAAAATAAAAAAAAAAATCAAGACTGCCTGTTTGGCAACAAAGCAGAAGAAGTTCTTAAAACGATGGAGGAAAAAGCTAAATCTATGCAAATTGTTAAAGATTTCCAGCAAGTACAGCCTCCCAGATTTAGTAGGCATTGGCCTTCTAAGAAGTGGTCCTTTCCTGTCTCTTCCAGGCTTTCTCAGTACAAATCCAGGAGCAGCAGACCACCTAGGCCGCAGTCTCAAGGTCCTCACAGGCCTTAGCAGTGGGGGGCCCACACTTCCAAAGCTGGAAGTAGTAAGACATCCCCCTATGGTAAACTGTCACAATGACTTAACCTTAAACCTTCCAAGCCCTGCTCAACTGACAGCACCTTTAGGGGAAAGATCGCCCTGCATGCAAAAAACTGGGAACTCATTACCCAAGACAAATGGGTTTTAAATATAGTCTCCCAAGGATACAGATTCCACTTCCACACCTTACCATCCTCAAAAGGTTGGCCAGACCTACCCCAAAATCAGTGGGCAGAGGCTCAACAGCAGGTCCTCTCTCTTCTAAGTATCAGGGCTATTCATCCTGTCCCAGCAGAAGAATGGGGACAAGGTTTTTACTCCAGACTTTTCCTGGTACCCAGAAAAGACAACTCCTGGCATCCTATCCTGGACCTATCTATCCTAAACATCTTTTTGGTAATTCCAAAATTCAAAATGCTAACTCTTCATCAGTTGCTTCCCATGCTGGGCAAAAATGCCTGGTTGGCAACATTGGCTTTAAAGGAAGCTTACCTGCACATCCCAATAAAGGATTCTTGCAGAAGATATCTGTGCTTCAGAGCAGGCTACATGCACTATCAATTCTCTGCACTGCCCTTTGGCTTACCTACTGCGCCCAGGGTATTCACAAGATGCCTAGCTCTAGTCATTGCATTTTGCAGGCAAAGGAATATTAAAATATACCCATACGTGGACGATTGTCTAATTCAGGCAGAAAGCCTGGACTTGCTAATAAAGCATCTGGCATTTGTAAAGAAACTGCTAACTTCACTGGGATACATCATAAACAAAAAGAAATCTCGTCTGGTACCCTGCCAACAAATTGTATTCCTGGGAGCAAGCTTGAACACAACTTCCCAAATGGCCTACCTCGCGCCAGAGAAACAAGTGTATCTGACAGCCTACTTCAAATTGCTGGCCACAAAGACCCAGTTAACTGCAAGGAAAATACTGCAAGCTCTGGGGTTCATGGCCTCTTGCATCCTACTAATTCCATATGCAAGACTGCATGTGAGGAAACTACAATGATATCTAAAAAGCCTATGGTGTTAGCATTCTCAGGATCTGGAATCAGTAATTTCTATCATCCCTTGTATAAAGACAGAATTCCTTTGGTGGGCAGAGGCCTACTACCTCAACAAGGGACTGCCATTCACTCTACCCTCTGCCTCCCAAACCCTAACAACAGACTCATCAGACTATGTATGGATGGCTCACTTGCAAATGGAACCAGAGTCAAATGCACCTGCATATTAATCAAAAAGAAATGTTAGCTGTACAGAATGCTCTGACAGCCTTCAAGGACCACATCCTTTCAGGACAATTATTGGTAAAAACAGACAACACCATTGTTATGTGGTACATAAACAAGCAGGGGGGAACCCACTCATACCCCCTCTGCAGACTAGCCATGGCTCTGTGGAACACAGCTTTGAGCTACCAAGTGCACCTACAGGTGCAATTCCTGCAAGGCAAGCTAAACTCACTGGCAGGCAACCTAAGCAGAAATCTCATGGATCCACACGAGTGGAAACTGGAACCAAAGATATTCAACATGTTGAGAAACAAATGAGGGAGCCCAGAGATAGACCTGTTTGCCTCCCCTCAGAACTACCAGTTGGACAAATTTTGCACAAGTACTCCCCACAGACAAGCTTGGAAAGTGGATGCCCTGTCTTTCACCTGGGAAAACCTCTCAGTTTATGCCTTTCCCCCTCTGCCTCTCCTCTCCAAAGTTCTACTAAAGATCAAACAGGACAAACCAAGGACAATACCCATTGCACCAGACTGGCCACGCCAACACTGGTACCCCTTCTTGCACAGTGTGTCACTGTTGGAACCGTGGCACCTGTCTCAGACCCCTTCCCTGCTGTCCCAGCAGGAGGGCCAGATTCTTCACCCCCAGCTTCAAACCCTGAACCTTTCAGCCTGGCTAATTACCTGAGCTCTCCATTACCATCCCTCAGTAAGCAAGTGCTGGATGTCATTTTGGAGGCAAGGAGGCCTAGTACTAGAAAATCCTATGCTGAAAAGTAGAAATATTCTGTTCCTGGAACCAAACTCAGGGGATGGGCACAACAGTGCCCAGTTTACCATATATTCTTCAATACTTAACAGAGATGCTTCACAAGGGCCTTTCCTTCTCTTCTATTAAAATTCATGCCTCTGCCATTTCAGCACATTATAATAAGGAGCCACCCATCTTCTCTCACCCATTGTTGAAGCAATTCCTCAGAGGGGCCAAAAATTTAAGACCACCCAGAAGAGCCCTACTCCAGCCTGGGACCTTAACTTTGTATTGTAAAAGCTCACTCTACCTCCCTTTGAGCCAGTTGCAACTGCAGAGTTGAAATTCCTTTCTTGGAAAACAGCCTTCCTTCTAGCCATCACTTCAGCAAGAAGAGTGCCTGAATTACAGGCCCTCATGGCAGTGGAGCCCTTCATCATCTTCCATGCAGACAGGGTGTCCCTCAGGACCAATCCTTCCTTTATGCTCAAGGTGGTATCCAGTGTGGCCCTTAATCAGTCCATTCATTTGCCAGTCTTCTTTTCTAATCCACAGAACAAAGGAGAACGAATACTGCACTCTTTGGACGTGCACAGACAACTTAGATTTTATTTGGACAGGACTAAGCCTTTCAGAAAAAACTGAACAGCTACTAGTTGCCTTTGCTGCAGGGGCAGAGGGGAAGGCCATTTCAAAGCAAACCATTTCTAAATGGTTTGGCCATTGCATTCATTTCTGCTATAAGCACCATGGAAAAACCTACCCCACATGGGGATAAGATCACATTCCACCAGGGCTGCATCTACTTCAACAGCCTTTATCAGAGGTGTTCCTACCAGGGACATCCTAGAAGCTGCTACCTTGAGTTCTGTTCATACCTTCAGCAAGCATTACCACTTGCCTATTTTCTCTAAATTCAGAGCTGGTTTTGCCACTGCAGTCTTGCAGGGTCTAATAGCTGGTCCTAATGCTCTCTAATTGCCTCCTCCCTTCCTTAGCTTTGGGAATCTACCCAAATGTAATGACTGCAACAGTGAAACATGAAGAACATAGTACAGTTGTGTACACTTACCATAAATGTAGATGTTCAAGTGTATTCACTGTTGCAGTCCTGGTTACCCTCCCTCCAGCCCCTGACTTCTATTTGCTATACCTTTCTTCTTGTTTACTGTATTTAAGCTTTCTGGTGTATTTGCTTATAATTGGAGGTGTAACTTTGTATAACATTGCTTCCCATTATGGGGGCACCTGATTTCTGGGGCAAGAAAAACTGATGTAATGGCATCGGCTGCATGCTTTATACCCCTGACTACCTGATGTCATGGAAGAAGAGACAGCAACCGACACAGGACCCAAGACTTTGATAATCAGGCGGGCTGAGGGCTACCTGCAAGCAGATAACCCAAATGTAATGACTGCAACAGTGAGTACATTCAAACATCTACATGTATGGTAAGTGTACACAACTGTACTATCTTTACATACTTCTCTTCTTCTTCCCTACTTAGAGTTCTTTATTTAATTATAAGTTCCACTCCTGATAAATCTGACTTTATACTTCTTATGAAACTTACTTTTTCTCAAAACTATACTGTGCATTTTATCATCTGTTAAGTCTGTATTTGTAAATTTATATATCTTATTACTATTTAAAACTTGTTTGGAGATTTTCGTCCCGGGCCTCTGCTGAAAAAGGGCACAAGCTCAGATGGACTAATCCGGTCAGTAAATGTCAAATAAATAAATAAAATAATTATACCAAATTAGATGTAAAGCGAAAACATTGGTGAAGAATAGGTAGAACTTGTATGATAATGGTTTAATATTTAGAGAAATTTTAGCCACTTTGTAGAGAAATTAAGGGTAAGTTACTGTAATACAAACAGGAATTGCAATATGAAGTGAGAGAAAAAAAGATTATGGCATATTTAAACTGAGATTCAGGATAGAGAAATAGATTGAAATAAGGAAGTCAGTGAAAAGAGAGAGCGCAAGGAAATAGATTCTTTTTCATGTTTAGGAATATAGTTTATTCTGGAGATGAGCAAGAACAGAGACAAGTTTTGGCAAGGAAGTATTTCAGAAAGGTTTTAAGTACTGGAGGGGAGGGTATTGACCAGATAGATGCAGGTAGGGAATTCTAGACCTTAGCAACATGGTATAAGTGCAGACCATGCCAAGCAGATTTCATAGATTTGTGTACAGACAGGAGTTTTTGATCATTGGATGGTAATTTTAATCTCTGGCTTTTTTTCTCCCGGGCCTCCACTGAAAATGGACATTGATCCAGCTGGACTAGCCCGGTCAACAAATGTAAAATAAATAAATAATGACCAATTGGGAACATAATTGTATAGAATAGTATTTAGTTCTGGACAAGCAGATGGATGCTGGATAATTTTATGGGTGGTAAGAAGCTGTGTATATGTTAGTTGATAGGGTAGTTCTAACAAATTTAGGGTTTTTAGTACTATACAGTGGTAGTTTCTGAAAGGGTATTTGCTGCAAATTTAGCCACATGATGGTAGGAGGTAAGTAGTGGCAAGAGTACTTTTAATTGCTTTGTTGAGAGTTTTTGGCTCTGTAAATTGTCCTTAGATTTTGGTGACTATTTTTAATACAATTTTTTATATGAAGGTTGAGTTTAAGGTTATTATCCATTGTCATAATTTGCTATGAGAGTTGACTTCAGTGGATGTATCTAAGAGGGATGATTTTAAATGTTGTTTTTTTTCCTGATGGAGGGATTTAGGAAGGGGGAGTAGTTGTTTTCTTGGGGGGATGAGCAACATTTGTGCATTACAAAGCCATATTTCAGTGGCTATTAAAGCTTATTGAGTCATTTTTTTGGAGATGTACCAGGTTGTCTGATATGCATATGAGTGTGGGGTCATCTGTGTATTTTTTTAGGGAAGCCTGCTATGTGGATGGGTGGAGAGTGTTGGTGAGAATATTAAAGAGGAAGAGACCAAGGATAGAGCCTTGTGGTACACTGGAGATAACTGGGAGGTATGGAGAGATGGACGAGTGTCATTTTATTGATTGATACCTATTGGGCAAGTAGCTTTTGAACCATAGAAAGTTGGGCTGAGATAGACCTAGTGAGGATATTTGAAGCAGAAGTTTGCTGTGATAAACTGTTGAAGGCTTTAGTGGAGAAATAAGGAGGAGACTAGTTTGCTGTTATCTCTAGTTTTATCGTATCTGCAAAGGCTAAAAGTGCAGTGTTAATATTATGGGAGGGATAAAAGCCATGTTGTGTGGGGGACAGGAGTTTGTCCTGCAGGAGATAGTTTAGCAATTGTTTTTGAATACATTTTTCAAGTGTTTTGGAAAGGCAGTATCAGATTGATATAGGTCGTGAGTTAGTGAGGTTGAATTTCTTCCTTTCTCTAGAGGGATAATTAAGTAATAACCAAGTGGGTGTGTGTATATGAGGATTTACCCATGGCTGGGGTGGTTTGATCATGAGGGCAAAGCCTGAGTGATTAAACAAAGCCAACCATGGGTAAATCTTCATATACTCACACTGACGAGTCACTTATTGCAATTATGCATTGACATTATTTGAGAAAGAAATTGCTTACTTTTCTTAAATAAGGTCATTGTATAATGGTGCTGTAGTTTTCATCCACATTATTTGCTGTTCTTCCTTGTTTGATGTGCTGCGTATGCATATGGGACTTGTGTTCCCACGCTTGCACAGTGCGGCAGTACTGTTCAATGGAAGTAATGAAGAAAAGAGAATCTCCTTTTTTACTATAAAAATTAGAAAGCTGAGAGGTATGAGAGTCTGCCGAGACAGTGGGGAAATACAAGGAAAATCAGGTATGTTTCTTTAGTTTTACAGCATGTACCTGATTATTTTTGTGTTTGGTCTACCCTCAGTACAGATCTCTCAACCTCTTGGCTCAATAAATGTGGACAAAGCCTTAAGTAACAGGAGATGGTGTCCCAAAATTGGGACAGATTGTAAATGTTGCTCTTAAAAACTTAGAAAGCTGCTAGAATAACAGGATTTGTGTTAGCATGCATGGTCTGAAGGACAGACCGTAAGTGTTGCTCTTATAAACTTAGCTGCTCAAATAACAAGATTTTTGATAGTGTGCATTGTCTGAAGAACAGGCTGTAAATGTTGCTGTTATAAACTTAGAAAGGTACTGGAATAACAGGATTTGTGTTAGCATGCATTGTCTGAAGACATGAAGTCTGAAACCCAAATGCGTGTCATTATTTAGTGACTTCAATCTTCAGTGATTTGTCAAAAAACAATAAGTTTTATTAGAAACAGAGCAAAAATATAAGGCAAAAATCGGTAATGTTGAGGGGTGTGCCTCCATAGCATATACAAACAGAAGGAATTCTAGCCGTTCAGTGGTAGTTTAATGGCCAAATTGTTTTCTATTCAAATATAATCTGTTTACAATGGATGCTCACTGTGCTCGTTTTTGTATAGTAATGACCCTTCTTTGTATAATGTATGATTTTTTTTTTCTAGAGAAAGGGAATGTAGGATTCCTGTATTGACCTATTTATAAGGATAAAGACAAGATAGGAAATGCTATCAGCTTCTGTTTTAAGGTACTTGCTTGGAAGGACATCAGCTGAAGTAGAGCATGGTTTGAGTTTGTTTAAGTGTAATTTTATATAGGATGTGGGCACAGGTTAGAAGATTTAAGTGGATGTGGTTATGTGGCTGTTGGGCTTAGATGTTGGTGGAATCTATGATTAGGGACTCTATGCTATCTGTAAAATAATAGTTGAATTCTATTGCAATTTCAAGTTGTGAGTTACTGAGGAGGGGTTAGGGTTGAATTTATTGCCAAGGTGTAAAATTTATTTAATAACTGACCAGAATGTTTTTAGGGTTGTGTTTATTATAGTTCTGGAAGTTGTTACAATTTATTGTCTTCATTTATTTGTTTCATTAGTACCGTTTCAGAACATTCTGATGTTTTCAGGATATATTGTGTTTTGTATTTTTGCAATTTTTTCCATGATTTTTCCTCTATCGTGCATTAGTATTCTATTCTTTTTGGATAACCAAATTGTATTTGTTGTTAGTCACTTTCTTCTATGGGTTGCAAGGAAAGTTTTATTGAATTAATTTATAGCATCATCTAAGGTGAGGATTTGTAGGACATTCCAATTAATAGATGATAGGGTAGTAGTGAATATTTCTGGGTTAAACTTGGATATGTTGCATGTTGTTTTGTAAACATATTGTTGGAGTGGATGTGTGAGATGTGTGGTCATACAAACTGTGAGATGGTCACTGGTAGAATCTGACATTGTACCTGTGGTGGTGAATTTGCTAGGGGCTGATACTAGGATACAGTCTAATGAAAAAATTGATGTGTTGCTATAATGTGTGAAAATATGAATTAGTTATGTGAAACCATACAAATTCTTGCTAGATGTAGGGGACTTAGAAGTTATGTCTAACCAGCTGATATTGATATCACATAATAGTATTTTTTTTTTTTGTGGAATTGCTATGGATGTTCACTGTAGGGTATCTTCCAGTATACCTGTATTTACACCAGGAGGAGTGTAAAGGACAGCAGTACATGTTTGTTTATTTTCAGAAAAGCAAGAAGAAGCTCTATTGGTTTAGGTTCATAGGAGGTTTATAGGTTAGCAGCCCTAGAGCCTCTGTAAGCCTAGCCATGTTAATCCCAGGTTGCCCAGTTGTCCTTGGTTAGGTGGACATACTTTACATGTCAGCATTGACTAACCCAGTCCATGAGGGACATGGGAGCCACCCCAGGTGAATTTGCGGTCACCCATCCATTAGTCCAGGTTGCCGTTGAATAGGGTAGTTGTGGAGCACTTGTTTTACATGAACTGGAAGTTTATTCCAGAGCAGCGGCAATCTCTGGGAGACGTACCTGTCTCAAAAGCATATTAAGTTAATGGTACTAGAGTCACTGGCAAGGTTGAGATCCCTAGAGTGAGTGGCTGTAGTACCATTTGATTTGCAGATGTGCAGTATTTCCATCAGGTCTGGGGTCAGAGACTGCCCTGTAGGCCAGGCACAAGTCACCTCTCAGTAGCCTATATGATACAGAGTACAAAGACAGGGCTTCAGTCTATCCATGTAGGTCTTAGGTTCATAGGTGTTTACTAGGCTAATGACCAAAAGGGCCTTTTTTAAGCCTTGCCATGCATCCCAAATCTCTGACTAGTTCTGATACCCTTGATAAGTGTAAGAATTGGCCTGAGAGATGAACCATTTACAGGTAACCTGTTTACATCAAAGACATAGGTGTTAAACCAGGGATGAATTTCTGGTTTCCCATCCAGTTGTTCAAGTTGCACTTGAATTTGATTAGGGAGGAACTCTGCTTCACATAGATGGGGAGCCTGTTCCATAGAAGGGGGTAATCTCTGGGATACTTACCTATCTCTCCAACAGGTCCTGTTTATATCACAGGCAAGGTTTAAGTCTTTAGAATGGTTAATTCTGGTACTTTTTGTTTTGTGGGTATGCAGGAGGTCCATCAGAGTGGGGTCTGACAATGCCCTGTATGCCAGGCATAGATCTCCCCTCAAAAGCCTGTAGGAAGCAGAATACAGGGATATGGCCTTGAGTGGTCTGCATAGGGCATATTACTTGTGCCCTGTATTCTGTTAGTGAGAAACCTCTGTGGACATTACAGTTGTTGGATATGCCTGGTTAGGTACATACCACAGGGGACATTGCACTCAATGATAGGTCTGATGAATGCCGAATACAGTGAAATCCCTTTTGTTAAAAACTTTGTACCCATGAACTACCACATAGGCGGTAGTCTACTTAACACCGAAAGTGTGATAAGCGACCTTGGGACAAAGGTGGACAGTAGTCTCTCCTTTGATAATCTCATCGCCACAGTAGTTGCGAAATCCTTCTACATGGCATACCTCTTCACAAAAAGTTTCTCATCCAGGAAAAAAGAGGTCATTGTTCCCCTCTACTCATCACTCATTAGACCCATTATAGAGTACAATGCTCCTTTTGGTATGTACCTCACAAGACATCTACAACAACTGGAAAGGCCGCAGAAATACCTCACAAAGAGGATTACCAGCCTCAAACAGATGCCCTATGCAGACCGTCTCAAAAAACTCCAGTTTTACTTTGTCACATATCGCCTACTCAGAGGCGTTCTCTGTCTAACATACAAAGCTATGTCAAACCCAGAGCTGTTGGATATGCTCCACTTAAAGAAATCTCAATCCCTTCGAGCTACACACTCTAGGGATCTAAACCTTGTCACCACAATAAACAGAACATGCTGGAGGGATAGATTCCTGCCCCAGAGACTTCCCATACTCTGGAAAATCTACCTATCTATATCAAACAAAGCTCCTCGTTAGCACTCAAGAAAAATCTTGATGATTGGATGGGAGAAAGGAAATTTACCCCGGGGATCACATCTGTGGCTCTGCTTGATAGGGGCACAGAAAAATAATTTTCTTGGGTGGCAAAAGCCAGGGTACCATTTGGCTAGGCTTATATAGGCCCTAGGGCCAATAGCCTAGTACCTACCTGTGATCCTATGAACCTATACCATTGCTTATAAGTTGCACAAAATAGAATGATTTCCTCATCACTGTAAGACACGTGATGATCAAAGGCTAGATTACTATCTATGTGTGTCCCTAAGTCCCTGACTACTGGGTCAACTCTAGGGGGTGTGTTGTCGATATGATAGTTACCAGGGATGGGAGACTTCCCAAAGGATACTGTTATGCATTTCTTGGCATTTAGTTTTAGTCCATGACTCTGACACTAGTTGTTTGTCTGTGTCAGCCCCTCCTGGAGAACATTTGTGTCAGTGTGAGATTCAATGACAGCTCCTAATTTGCGATCCTCTGCAAATTTAGTCAGCCAGAGACCACTGACATTGGCCTTGACTTTTGAGAAGTAAATGCCAAAAAGGAGCGGTCCAAGGACTGATCTCTGAGGGACTCCACTTGTGACTGGCCTCTTTGTAGAGGTGAACTCCCCAATTCTAATTTCCTGGGTTCTGTCTGTAAGCCAGTTGGCTATCCACTGGGTGACATACAGGTTTGTACCTAACCTCTTCAGTTTGTTAACAATGCCCGAGTGGGGTATTCTGTCAAATGCCTTGGCCAGGTCAAGATAGGTAGTGTGAACGATTTTGCCCTCATCCATTGCTTTGGTGACTTTCTCAAAGAAGTCTACCAGGTTGAATAAGCATGATCTTCCTTTTATGAAACCAAACTGGGTTGGGTCCACTGTCTGGAGGTTTACTATATCTTTGTTGATCAGCTCCATGATAATTTTTTCCATGACTTTACATATAAGATGAGTGAGACTTATGAGTCTGTAGTTTACAGGGTCTGTAGATGGCCCACCTTTGTGCAGAGGGATGACTTACCTTTCTCCATTCATGAAGCACAAAGCCTGTTTGGAGGCTACAGTTAAATAGTTGGACAGCGCAGTGGTGCCTTACAGCAAGAGGTTCTCTGATTCGATTCTTGGACGACGTGCTTTCTGTGTGGAGTCTGCATGTCCTTCCTGTGTTCATGTGGGTTTCTTCCAGGTGCTCTGGTTTCCTCCCACAATTCAGAGATATACATCTGGAGTTTTTTCTCCCCAGGCCTTCGTTGAAAATTGGCTTTGTTCCAAGTCAGACTTTCCCAGTAAACAAATGTTAAATAAATAAATAAATAGTAATTCCAGAGGCCCTGATAGGTCATGTTTCATGCTATTTAGAAGGTGTCCTGGGATATTATCTGGGTCCATTGCCACAGTGTTCTTGGTCTTAGAGAGAGCATTAAGGACCTGTTCCCTAATGATAGTAGGAGGAGTTATTTGATGATATTTCCTGAGGGAAGGTTGATGAGGAGAGAGGAGTAAAGTTGTAGCTGAATTTATCAGCCAGGAGGTTTGCTATATCTTCTGGCTCAGTGTAGGTGGCTCTGTTTATAATGAGCTCTGCACACAATTGTGTATTGCCTTTGAGGTTGCAGACTTAGCTAAAGAATGCTTTCTGGTTGTACTTGGCCTTGGAGGCCAAACTTACCACAAATTTGGCTTTGGTAGACTTTATTTGTCCTCTGAGTTGTTTGTTTAGTTTAATGAGAGTACTTTTATCCTGCTGAGTGCTACACCTCCTAATTTTTGCCATGATTTTCTTCCTCCTGTTATACATCCGATTGATTTTGTGATTACACCAGGGTGGCTTGTTTTTTGAGTTAGTTCTGTACTTCTTCTTAGTGGGTACAGCTGCCTCTATACAGCTATTAACATGCTTGTACAGGGTTTCTGTGAAAAGTTCTGCATAGGCGGAAGTGTTCTCAGGGTTTATAGGGGGCTTAAAATTTTGCTAGGTTCTCACTTAATAGCAGGAGATTAGCCTTAGAATAGTTACTGAATATTCCCGGTTTACGGTCCAGGTTTTATTTTTACTTCAAAGGAGACCATTTTGTGGTCTGACCTTACCAGGGAAGGCATTACAGTAGGGGGTGTGCAGCACTCTCCCATATTAGTGAGGACCAGATCCAGAATGGTTGCACCCCTGATTGGTGTATTCACTATCTGGTCCAGGGAGTTTGTGTTTACAAAATCCAGGAATCTCTGTGCATGTACGTTTGATGTCGTATAGGATTCCCAGTTAATAGTAGGGTAATTAAAGTCACCCATGAATATATGGTATTGGATTGGATGGTTAGTGTTTCTAATAAGTTTAAATACATGGTATGGGTTCCCAGAGTCATAGAGGGGGACATATAGCTTGCAAGGAAGTGGTATTGGATTTTACTTATGATGATTTGAACATGGAGCAGCTCAAGTGCATTGTCCTGTTTGACCAGCTTTGAAGTATATTTATTTTTGATGTAAATAGAGACACCTCCACCTTTAGTCCTTGCCTGTGAAGTAGCTGGTCTAAATGTGTGGAAGGCATTATAACCCTGCACTGTTGGTGTACTGTCCACGGCATTAAACTACGTCTCTGAGACTGCACAGACCTCAACATTCTCTAGGGTAGAGAGAGCTTCCAGGGAGTGGAGTTGTTTCCTAGCATTGAGCAGTAATACCTTTAGATTTTCCTGGTTTTGATTTGCTATGTCGAAAGTACTTTCAGTTTGGCATTGCCTAAAAAAGGCACTATGGGGAAGGTAATGTTTTAGCTAATATTTGAAAGCCTAGAGGGGAGAGGAGCAGACCATCCCTGGCAAAGCAGTGTTGGTCTGTTGACAGTCTCCATCCATGCTGACAGATATTGCGCCCCCTTAGAATGACACTAGAAACTAAGCCATTTATTAAAGTCAATCATCTTTTGTTCATATTGTGGCATCATACTTGGAGAAGGTAAAATGCTGCTCAATGCTAGACTCATACCAGCCTGAGACACGTTTTCCGAAAGCTCTATTATGTCTCTCTTCATATAGTCTTGGGAGGTACATCTCAGGTCATTTACTCCCACATGGACTATGACTGAGTCATATTGGTAATTGTGATCCAATGACCTGAGTGCATGCGTAATTGTGGCGAATCCTAGCCCCTGATAAGCCACTGACCATAACTTTCTCCTTACTCAGCCTCATGAGAGGGACATCAGTGTGTCGCACGATGGAGTCTCCAGTGACTAGAATGTTGGATTGTTTGGTGACTTGCCTTATGGGTTAGAAACAGAGGCTCCATGAGGTGTAGCTCTGTGAGTTGATGGTGTTGTTTTGAAAGAGTGTGTTTGGGGCTGCTAAGGGTATTTATTATGTGGACTTTGTCAAGGAGGTCTTTGTGGTTTAGGAAGGTTACATGTAAGTGCCTCAGTATAATGTGAGTCTATATGTCTGCTTTGAATTGTGCATGATGCGTGCAGCATATGTACTACTGACAACCTTACTGACATTAGGAGTAATTTTATGTAAGAGCTTTGCCTCCAGTGATGTTGTGTACATACATCTCTCACATACCGTGCAGTTTGTTTGAGAATTAGCTGGTTGTCAGTAAACATGACGCAATTTCTACATTGCCCCAGGATGCCCATATCCACCAAGCCAGTAACAGAGACAGTAGGAAAGTTCATATACATGGCAACAGACCCTTTTTTTTATTAATTAGATTGTTGGAGTGAGAATATCAGTCACTGTCAGGAGTATCCGGTTTGCAACTATGTGGACAGTACTTGTCTTGGTTTGTAAGCCCTGTATCTTCTTAGTGAGAAACCTCTGTGGTGTCTCCAGTTGCTGCAGGTGCCTGATGAAATACATGCAGAAGGGAGCATTGTACTCTATTAATGGTCTGATTAGGGTCAAGTAAAGTGGGGTTATAACATCCTTAGACCTGGATGCGAAGATGCATTTACTTATGAGATGCACAACATAGAAGTCTTTCCTTACCACAGTGGAAGCCTGGTGGTCAAAGTTCAAATTGCTGTCAATCTGTGTTCTCAGATCTCACACCACTAGGTTTGAAGAAGGGTGCTGTCAGTATTGTAATTAGTGGGGAATTCCACTTTGCCAAATGGGATAATAGTGCACTTTTTTCTGTTTAGTTTTAGATTGTGATTTTAGCACCAGTTATTTGTTTGTGTTAGTCCCTCCTTTAATATGTTAACATTGTGAGGGGACTCTGTGATTGTGCCTAGTTTACAATCATCAGCAAACTTAGTAAGCCAAAGGCCATTTACTTTAGCCTGGACTTCCCTCTACAACAAATCTATTTCTTGGAAGTGTAGTAGTTGTTGGAAAATATTAGAGCAGTGACAACACCTTTCCTTTTTATGTGATCATTACGGTTGATGATATAGCCGGGGAGGGGTGTAATTTTGGAGTCGTTTATGCTGGGTTTAAGCCATGTTTCAGTTATATAAAGAATATCCGCCTTGCGTTGGGTAATCTAGGCATGTAGCTCAGTAGTTTTATTTCTTATGCTTCTAACATTTATGGTGGCAAAAGTTAGATTACTGGGTTGGGGAGTAGACCATTGAGGGGGTTAGGTAGTGTGTGGAATGGAATTGCCTTGATGTTGGCTGTGATGGGAGGGGCCAGGATTAGGGTAAATGTCTCCTCCTAGGAGGATTGTAATATATTGGAGTGTTATTGATTCTTGTTCTATGGAGAGCATTTTCCACTTAATTTTATTTTGATTTGAGTTGAAATGGGGTTAATCTGTCTATATTTTGAGTAAAGTTGAGGGACATCATTAAATTGGTTTGGTGTGATGTGTGGAGAGTTTAGGAAGGAAACATGGATAGGTGGTTGGAAAAATGTTGGAGAGATGTTGAGAGCTGTTGAGTCATGGTAGGATAAGTGATTGCACAGTAGGAGGAGAAGAATAGAGGATAAGCTGAAGAGTAGCATGAATAAGTAAAGGGATCTGTATTTTATTGATGGCAGGTAGTGAGCTAAGTCAGTTATTACAGAGAGCAATCGGTTTATAGCTGATACAGAGCAATTAACAAGGAAGCACAAAGGAGAACAGGTTTTCTTTCATTTACTGTGAATGCAGAAACCAGGACACTAAGGAGACTTGCGTAGCTGGCATATACAGTATAATCCATTGGTCAAGAAAAATGACAGTGGCCTACTTACTGGGTGGTCCTTAGAATACAAGGACTGCTGCTTTGGGGGGATGTCACAGCCACTTTCCAGCACAGGTCAGACATATATTTCACTAGTTACGGTTAATTCACAGCAAGGCTCTTCATGTTAAAACTTGCTTACATTACACAATGGCAGTATTCTCAGTAAAAATGTTTTGAGAGTTGGACCTTGTGGCAGAGCTCCTGCAATATCGGAGTCAGAGTGGATGAAGTGAGCACAGGCTATTGCACAATGACAATCTTCTCTGTGAAAATATTCAAGAGTTGGGCCTTGTAACAGAGCTCCTGCATTACTGGAGTCGGGGCGGATGAAGTGACCACAGGTTATTGCAGAATGACAATATTCTTGGTTGAAAACATTCAAGAGTTGGGTCTTGTGGCAAAGCCCCTGCAATGTCAGAGTCAGGGGTAGATGATATGAACACAGGCTATTGCACAGTGATATAATTTTTAGTGAAAATGTTCTGGAGTTGGGCCTTGGGGCAGAGCTCCTGCAATGTCAGAGTCAGGGGTGGATGAAGTGACCACCGGCTCTGCACTGTGAAGGAAGATGGTAAATACTTTATGTAACTATATAAATGACCCCTTATTTGTAATTTTAACCCTTGGCAACAAAATGTTTCATGGACATCTTTGAAAACTGAAAGTATAACTAGATAAGCCATATTGTTCATTAAGTAGTTAGACTTTGCTCTTTCATCAGTAAATGTTGCTTAAACAGTTGTGTATTGCATCTCTATCGTATATAAGCAGCTTTATTGTTTTTGCTCATTTTAAGTATGTACCTTTTGGCTCAGATGATAGCTGAAAGCAACATCTGAATCAGTCCACTTACTCTGCTGTCAAATAAATAATAAAATTAAGAACTATGGCCTAGCACAAGCGTGTCAAGTTGTTTCTCAAAGGATTTCTACACCTTCACCATCTTGTGATTACAAATTCGTCATCTTGGGAGTTGAATTTCATAACTGATAAACTGCTATGTCCATATTTCTAAAGTTCATCTTTTGAAGGCAGTTTCAGTAGCTGTTATCTCTGTCCAGAAGTTACAGGCCACTATTTACAGGGATGCCTAAGTAGTCTTTCATAAAGGGTGGGAGAAAGGTTACTTTGCATCTTTGTTTTAATGGACAACCCTGATTTGAAGAGCTGTGACTTGCAAAAAGAAAAATGGGAAGTGTCCTAATATTTTAGGAGGAAGATATTTTCTTATTTTCTGTAACTGTCATAGATAAGTGTGATGCTGTATCTGAAACACATCTGTTTGATATTTTACAACAGTGTGTTTTTATTTTGGTAGTAAAGTGGAAAAAGTTCATTTTTAGTGGATGAGGATGTTATTTGTACAGTAAAATCTCTTGTTTAAATTTTTTTGGTTCTTGCTTCATTATTACAGCATTTTTTCTTTCAATATACAGGGTGTGTTCTACCCCACCTACAGCACTTATAACTTACAGCATTCAATTGATTGTACTCACTCCCTGTGTGCATACCTTGTATATGACTGTTATAAATATTATTTTTTACGTATATATGATTTTGTTTTATCTGTCTGTAAACTTGATTTAATTGTGAGACCCCCCCCCCCAACCTCTGTTGAAAAGGGTTTATCACCCAGCTGGACTTTCTGGGTAAACTGGTGTCAGATAAAGTAAAATGTCTCACTGTGGACATCTGTAAAGGCAGCACTTCTAATTGGAAGTGTCTCATGACTACCCCACATTTTTTTTTCAGAAAATTATTTTGGAGCTGTCCATAAGCCATTCTGTTTATAATCTCTGCTTTTCAGGGAGAGTCCAATGAAAAAGTGGCCTATATATATACTGTCTGTGGTGTTATCAGCCCAGGTTTTATCTGAAAAGGATACACAAATGTAGGAAAGTGGGCCAGCTTTTCATCGTTTTTGCCCTGAAATGGAGGACTTGGCTGGGTTAATCAGTCCAAGCCAGTTGGATTGCTAGCTGAATCATTTTTTGCCATTAAATTAAGAACTACCCCTTGACCATTAGAGTGAAATGCTACTCCATCGTATGTTTGATTTGTTTCAGTGCCTGTTTCAATAATATGCCCACCGTAAACATTTATGCCATAGCAGTTTTTGGGTGATATTTCACTTTTGTTAACCACTACTGCTTAGACCAGGATTCCAGGAATCAGACTTGCTTTGACCATTTGGTACTTAAAGACTGTAACTTCTCAGCCTCACTTTATTGGTCACACTGGCTTTTTCCTGCCTGAGAGGGCTTTATACTGTGTGGTATTCTTCCCAACAGTTATCCACAGGGCGCCCTTTGAAGTAAATATATAAAATATGAGTACTCACTCTGTCAGTTGATCTTTGAGAGGAATGTCTGCACCAAGTAGTATTGCCTTTCTATTCTTACCCTTGACCTTTATGGGTCTTTTATTCACCATTGTAGATAATTTCATTGGTAGTTGTAACAAATTTATTGTTTTATAATCCATGGTGTGACAGATGGCTGACCGTGGACAGCTCTGCTTAACTCATTTAATTTTTTGCCTTAGTTTTGCCCCTTAGGTAATTCTCAGGCATATCTTTAAAAACATACTTCCTTTTCTAGATATTGACATCTGTTATTACAACATTCTGGTGTTTGCAGCCTCATGCTGTCAATGTTATTGCATCTGTTTTGCATTGCAGTAGTATTGCACTTAGTTTGGATTTATTATCTTTTATTTTTAACAAGAAGCATTTTTATTAAATTATCACTTATAACATAGGCAGTTATACATTTATATAAATGAAAAGAAACCATATTGACGTAATCTTAGTTGCAAGCATTTTACATCACAGACCATATTGACATAATTTCAGTTGCAAACATTATACATCACATATCTAACCAGTCATTGTCGGTCAACCATTACATATCTCATTGATATCCTGCCTTCTTTTAAATCTCATTCCTCCCCTGTATGTATTCTTCCCACAGTTCCCATTTTTCCTATGTAATTTGCTCCAACCCTTTTCTAAAGATCCTAATTCCAGTTGTTTTATCTCTGCTAGTATATTCACTGCTTCTAGTACAGTTGGTTTAGACTTTTGATTTCCATTTTCCAGTAATTGCTTTTTTAGTAGCTAACATAATTAGAATCAGCAAAGCCTTACTATGTCTAGGCAATTCCAATTCTGTATCATAGCTCAGAAAAATCATTTTCCTAGTTATGCCAGTTTACTTACCCAGGATCTTTGATAGAGTAGTCTACAGGGAATCTTTGAAGTCTGCTGACTCATTACAGAAAATATGTTCCCAATTACCTCTTTCTTAACCATTGTACCTTCAACTTTTGCTGTCTACCTGAAGAAAAATTGTTTTGAGTCTACTTGGGGTATAAAAATATCTATGTAAACATTTCCTAGCAAAAATCCTAAATCTTCTAGATTTTGTTTCCTATTTGGGAGACAGACATATATGCCCCACTGTTCCTTTGCAAATTGCTTATCCAGTCTGCCATCACAATCCTTTCTAAACTCCTCTGATTAATTCTTATAGTTATCATGCAATATTTTACATGCTCTGCTAATTATTCCCTTTTAAACAGCAGCTTACGTTCTAGATTCTGCTAAAAACTGTACCAGTGCTGGTCTTTTGTTTAGGACCCCCCCCCCCATTTATTTCACTTTGCCTATACTCAGATATCAATACTTGATAGGGAAGGCAAGCTCTAACCTGCAGTCCAAATAAATTCTTGGTATTTTCCCATTCTGTTACCTTTCCCTCTCTAGTTATTTGCTCTCAATACTTTGGTTCCTTTGCCAGTTTTCTCCAATAAATTCCAGCCCCCTCTTGCCAATTATCTGTATCCCTAATTGTAGTAATCCCTGTTGGCATACTTACTCCTTTCTGTGTTGGCTTAGTTTTTAGAATATTTATGCGTATAGTATTCTGTATGATCATTGTTATTCTCCTTAAAGGTCTGCATCCAAAATTCCAGTCTATCCTTGTTTCTTGAGCTTCCCCCCCGTTTTCATCATCATCCCTTTCTGCTTTGAATTATGGGTTTCTGCTTGTCGTATGTATAGGATCCTTAACTGTGTAGCTCTGAAATACCCCTTCAAATCACGTAATCCTACTCTACCTTGTTCTGTTGGAAGAATCATCTTATCCCACTTGACTTTTGCTGTCTTCCCCTTACAGATCAAATCCTTCAGCTCTTTATTAATTGTTATCCATGACTTCTCTTCTGGTTGCTAAAAATATGCCTGACCTGTGTATAAGACTAAAGAGACTAAAACATTTTAACTGCTTGTATCTTACTATCAATATCCATATGATAGAGCTTCCAGTTTCGCAGTTTTTGTATTATCCTTTGTTTAGTCTCTTCCTACATATCCTTAGCTGCCTCACCAGAATAATTTTTAATCCATACTCCTAAATGCTTCATTTTATCATATCCCCGTAAGTATGACTATTGCTGAACCAATTTGTGTTTGTGTACATAATTTACCACTGTTGCCTTTGTTTTAGCTTCATTAATTTGTATCCCAAAAAGATTTGAAACTGTCTCAAAATGTTCAACAACACTGTAATGTCCTTTTCTGGTTTTATCAAGTATAAACTGATATCATCCACAAATAGAGCCAGCTTTTCTTGACTACCATACCAATTATATCCTTGACTTTCTGAGTCCCTTATTTTCTTTGCTAGTGGTTCTAAATATAATGCAAATAACAAAGGGGAAAGAAGACATCATTGCTTGGTTCCTCTGCTCAAGCAAAAATTGCCAGAGAGGAACCCACCCACTTTAATTTTCACCTCTGTTCCCTCATATATCCTCCTAATCAACCTTATAATTTTATCAGGGAATACAAATGCTTCCATTGTCCTGCTCATAAAGTCCCATCTTACTCTGTGAAATGCTTTCTGTACTTTAAGACCTGCAAACAACAGTGGTATTTTCTTACATTCTGCTTCCCTTTGGATCATCAGTGTTCTGTTAATGTTGTCAAATGTTTGTCTCCCTTCAACAAAACCACATTGATCCATATATATCACTTTTGCTATTCGTTTAGCAATTATAAACGTAAACACTTTATAATCATGGTTTAGTATTCAGATGGGCCTGTATGAAGCTGGATCTGATAGATCATTACCCTTTTT
>NC_056731.1:941499291-941531791 GCF_019279795.1 Protopterus annectens | reverse complement strand
AATTCAGTTTTTATGATTCAGGCAACTGTAGCGATACTTAGTTTTTTCGCTACATATTAAATTGTTTTTTTGCTATACATTAAATTGGTTATTTGTATACGCTATTTATTATTCACAGCACACACCATTAGTTTTACGTTTACATTTTGTGGTTCAATGTGTTTTTTATATCACCTCTTTACATAGGGGACAAAACATACATATATACATACATACACTTGAATTAGTGATGAAAAACAAGTAGTTTATGCGATAGCTTTAAAACATTCATTACTACATACACTATCATTCTTTTGGATACGTCATTATTTCATTTATTTCAAGCATTTATTAGGGCATGAATACTCCTGTCTTTTGGAAAGGAAGTAAAAGGTTTTGTGAACATCAATGTACTGCTTTTATATAAAGAAGTGGTTTATATTATTCATGTATTTATGTATTTTTTATGGCTTGTTGATGATTTTGAAGATTCGAACATTGCACGGCACTATGTTTCATTTTGTTATTAGATGTTTTTTATCTGATACATAGCCTCTGACATATTATGTTGGCTTAAAATGTGCTGTTTCTTTAAGAATTTAAAGTTTTGTGTTTATTACATCACTAATTTATATTATTAAGCTAACAGGAAGTGATGTTTTTATCAGTTTGAAAAAGTTTGGCAAACGCCAAACGAAAGCGCTTACTTGATTTTGAGTGTTTATTTTTGTATTTTTCGTTTGTATTTTATTTTTTGAAGTAAAACGTTTTTTTTCAGCCAGTTCGTGGTTTTATTGGTTTTCAAGTATGGGAAAATGCACAGAAATCTATAAGAGAATTTAGAGAATAATATGAGAGAGTGTTATGATAAGGAAAATGAATTATATAAAATAAATCAAGAAAAAATAAGGCATTGCTGTTTAGGCAGTGATATTATTTACAAGGGAGAAGGGGTATGTGCATATTTGGGAAATAGTAAAGATGGATATTAATATAATGAGGGAAATGAAAACTGTAAAAGAACATGTAAAAAGAACACAACAACAAAAATAAGAAAATAGGAGAGACTGATAAGTAAAAAAAAAAAAAAACATTCCAGAATGAGTTAAGGAAGAATTTGAAAAATAAATTACTATTAGAGAATTGGATGAAGTACTTAGGAAAGTAAATGTTGATTCAGTATCAGGCCCAGATGGTATAGGGTATGGAATGTATAAGAACTTAATGGACTGGCAAAGAGAGTATTTTGTAAATGCACTGAATGAATGGTTGAAGGAAGGGTTTGTTTATGAAGAGTTATGTAGTGTTTTGGAAGAAAGATGAGAAGAATGAAATAAAAATTGGAACTGCATCATATTAAATAACACAGATTATAATTTTTATGAGAATAATACAGACAAAAATAGAATGAAGGTTGAGGGATATTATGGAAGAAAGTATCTAAGATATAAAAGGGAAGAGATGTCAAGAATTCTTATTGGTTGTGTCACAAATTATGGATGATATAAGTAAAAAGGAGGATGTGAAACCTATAGTAGGTTATATTAATAAGGCATTTGAAACAGTAGGACATGATGCTTTGTGTGATGCAATGGAAAAACTATGGAATAGGTAATAGTGTTAGGAGTCTGTGTATGTCAGCATATCAAAATAATAGAGTGAGAGTGTTAGTGGATAGGTGGCTGAATAAAGATATATACATGATGTGTGGTATAAGACAAGGATGTCCCAGGTATGGAATACTGTTTGCATTGGTAATGAATGTGATATTGAGTGAAGTAGCTTATAAAATGAAAGATGCTAGATATGCGGTGCAAAAGGAGGTGGTGATTCCAGTAGTTTTGATATACACAGATGATATAGAGGTAGTTGCTAAGAACAAAATATGGATGAGGGAAGTTTTCATTTGCTTGAATGGATGTTTAAAGGAAATGGGAATAACCCTGAATAAAGATAAAAGTAAGGATTTGGGTGATGTTGAGAAAACTGGGGGGGTGCATATTTTTCAATGAATGAAGCATCTTTGCTAAGAATATCTGGGAAAAATGATGAGTTGTGGTGTGAGGGTTTGATAAGAGAAATAAAAGAAATATGTCTTCTATGGAGGACTTATAGATTAAAATTCAGGAATTTTTTTTTATCTGGTGAATTCTGTATTAATAGGAACAATAGCATATAGGTCAAATGTTTATATGATCCCAGAAAAACATGAAAAGGAAATGATGCATTTGATATTTTCTTTCATACAGGGTTCAAGATAAAACCCAGTGAAAAGAGATGTGTTGTATATGAGTGAAGAAGAAGAGGGTTTTGGGTCACTAAATCTAGTTGTTTATTGTGTTTTTTTAAACTTGTATAGAATATTGAAGTAGGTTAAGAGATCACAAGAAATTAATAGAGAGGATGTTTAAATATAAGTACAAAAATTTCTGGGAAATGATGAAAATAAGAAAAAGAGAAAAAGAATATGTAAATGAAGAAATTAAAAAAAACTACCAAGAAAAAATACTAACATGGAAAAGAAAAATTGATGATATACAGAAAGATAGAAAGATTATGTACAGTAATGTGATGAAACAATATTATTATGTTAATCTATGGGAAAATTTGCCAGATGAAATATTTAAAGCCATTAAAGTAGTGTACTGAGATAGCAGAGTATCAGGATTCCTATGGACACCGATAATAAACAAGTATCAGTAAAGGGGAATATGGCATATAAAAAAGAAACTTGAAAGACTGTGTTCATTTTGTGGGGAAAAGGGGTCAACAGAGCATTTTTTTATGTGAAAAAGTGATGAATCTCCGGAAAAAGTTGTGTGAAGATTTTTTTTTGAATATTAATGATATAAACAATATAGACATGAATATGGTTATGTATGGATATTATAAGAAGAAGACAAAAGAATAAGTGAGAAGGGTAGATATGAATTCATAATTTGTAATATGGGTTATTGGTACTAGACTATCTGCCCTAAGGCCTATACAAGCCTAGCCATAACAATTCCCTGGATATTTCTTCCCACAATATTTACTTCTCTGGACCCCTGTCTAGCAGGGCGACTGACATGATCCATGGGGTGAATTTCCTATCTCCCATCCAATCATCAAGGTTCCTTTTGAAGAGAGCCAAGGAGGCACTCTGCTTGACATGTATGGGCAGTCTATTCCAGAGTATGGGGAGTCTCTGGGTCAGGAACCTATCCCTCCAGCATGTTTTGTTCATTGTGATGACAAGGTTTAGATCCCTGGAGCGTGTGGCTCTGAGGGATTGGGATTTCTTTAAGTGGAGCATGTCCAACAGCTCAGGGTTTGACATGGCCTTGTATGTTAAGCAGAGATCGCCTCTGAATAGACGATATGCCACAGAGTATAGCTGGAGTTTTTTTAGACGGTCAGCATATGGCATCTGCTTTAGGCCTGTGATTCTTTTAGTGAGGTATTTCTGTGGCCTTTCCAGTTGTTGCAGATGTCTTGTGATGTACATACCAAATGGGGCATTATACTCTATAATGGGTCTAATGAGGGATGAGTACAGTGGGACAATGACCTCCTTTTTTCTGGATGAAAAGCCCTTAGTGACGAGGTGTGTCACATAGAAGGATTTCCTGACTGTTCTGGCGATGTGGTTATCGAAAGTGAGGCCAATGTCCACCTGTGTCCCTAAGTCTCTCATCACACTTTCGATGTTTAGTGTCCTGCTACCTATGTGGTAATTCATGGGTACATGTTTTTTCCAAAGGGGATAACAATATATTTCTTGGCATTAGTCTTGAGCCCATGGCTCTGGCACCAAGCATCTGTTTCTGTAAGGCCCTTTTGTAGAATATCCACATCATTTGGGGATTCAATAATGGCTCCCAGTTTGCAGTCATCTGCAAACTTTGTTAGCCAGAGTCCCTTAGTGTTGGCCTGTACTTCAGAGAAGTAGATGCCAAACAAGAGTGGTCCAGGACTGAACCCTGAGGTACTCCACTTGTCACTTGTCTGGAGCTGGATTTGGCGTCGGCTACTTTTACAGTCTGGGTTCTGTCAGTAAGCCAGTTGGCAACCCATCGAGTGACGTAGGGATTTATGCCCAGCTTAGTAAGTTTATCTGTGATTCCAAACTGGGTGGGGTCCAGAATGAAAAACTGAATGAAATTTAATTTAATGGGAAATGGATTTTGTCAGACATATTGCAAAAACTTAGACTATGGTTGTGGAAGAAAGAGTTGTGGTCAGTTATGGAAGAATAACAATCAGGATGTTATAAGAAAAATGATAAACAGCAAACAAATATATAAATGTATATATATGTGCCTGTAAATATGTACATTTTGTAAGTATGTAATTAATGTATTTTTATATAGTGTTAAATAAAAGACCCCTGCTGTTTATGAGATGTGGCACAGGATCTTCTATATCTACCACCAGTTCAAACAGATGGCACTTTGGTTTAATGTCTCATCCAGAGGATGACACACTAAGGAGTGAAGCAACTCCCTTATGCAGTACTCATTGTTAGCAACTGATCTACCTGGGGTGGGAAAAGAAACCACAACCTTCTGCACCAAAGTTAAGTGTAGTACCTGTTGCACCACTGACTCTGACAGAAGTATCATCTATCAAATATAACCTACACACACACACACACACACACACACACACACACACACACACACACACAAAAAAAAAACTTCTGCCTTAAGAAAAGACTGTCAGGGTGGGAATAACTAAGCCATATATCATTGCAAGTTAAATGTATGCTAACAGTTACTTCAGTTGAGAAATAACCATTAAAAATGGTCAGTTGAGTTAAAACAATAACCCTTAAAACTGGAAGAATGTTATGCATGCAAAACTTATTGCAGGGCATGAGGCCTGAGGATTGTGCTTCAAAATCGAAATAGAAAGGACAACCACTCTGATGTCAAGGACGTGTATGCAAGTTTTGTACTGCATGGAGTACCATGATTACACTACAAAATGGGAGAAAAAGATATACTTAAGTGCTTGTTAAGACTTGATCTTAACATGAGTTGGTAGTGCTTAACAAACACTTCTTTGCCAGAGTAAGACAGCTTTTAAAATCTATTCGAACTTCACTGTGCCACACATGCAAGCAGAGAGCATGACAGAACAAAGAGTCAAAAGCTTTTGAAATCTGTTATCTTCTACCAGAGGAGTACTTCGTTTCTGCCTTACACACCTCTTAGCCATCCCTGGTTATGCAGAAGATCCCTGATTTTGCCTTATACTTTTGCCCTGTCCGTCATAAAATTTTTGATTTTCTGCTAACTCAGTCAGGATTACAGTCAGCCAATAAAGTTCAGAAATTACAGTTTCATACTTTTATTATTCAGAAAAGGTATGTTTTTTAATTAGATCAATATCTATAAACTATCCCTGATTTTTATCCTTTATTTCCCATTATTTCTGGATTTGTCCAAAATTCTTAAGCAAAGACGTTGAGAGATATGCTATTGTCCATTTGACAGTGCTCGCTAAGTACTTCACCAGCTTTCAAAGCTGGTAGAACAGTTTATGCTACTATACTTTATCTTTTTTGTTGTAACTGGTAGTATATGGAGCAGATAAAACTCCAGGAACTACAAAGCATTATGATCAGGTCTGTGATCATAACTCTATTATCGTATTCTCAAAATGGATGTGAAGATTCATTTCTCAAACTTCATTTTTAAGACAAACTTCTTGGCATCATGTCTTGAGCACATAATAAGCTGGTTATGATCAGAGACTTACTAAAAGTCCTATATATTATGTACCCCCTCAGAATTGTTATTGTTATGTTCTGCTCTCAAGTTAAAGCATGCAGAGTAGCCACCAGTGGAAAGCATTGTTTTTTTCATTTGCGCCACTAACTTTTTCTTACCAGTATCATTTTGCTAGTAGTCCCAGTTTTAGCTATAGAACTTTTGAACCTGCAGTGGGATATCTTTTGATGGGACTGCATTTAGTTGTCATTGCTGATGTGGTGAGCATATTCTTTACTTATCAGTGCTGTGGGACACCTTGGATTATCTGTAAAGTTTTGACTTGTGCAAAGACTGTTTTTGATGGATTTACTTTTTTAATGTTTGTGTTCCCTCCTGCCTTCTCAGTAACTTGTTTCTATTTGAGATACAGCAAAGGATCACTCTTGCTATGGAAAACTTGTCTTCATTGTTCTGGACAGAAAAATTGTTGAAACCTAAACATTTGAGAACTGATGGACTTGCTGTATGGAGTTTGGGCTCTGGCTTTTGAAATTGTTTAGGATTAGCTGGTCAAGTTCAACATAGCAGCTAGGAAGTGATTGGATTGTGCTGCCGTAGTGAAGATTTAGCTTTTATCTTTGACTGGATCCCTGGTTAGAATGTGCATCACTTATAGCTTATTAGCAGTTGATATTACCACTGTCTGCTTACAGCTGATCCTGATGGAAGGCATGAAGAATGTGGGCTCACAGCCAGTTGTCTAGATGTATATTCTCAAATTAGTATTAGGGCTGCCCTCAGTTAAGTAGCCATCTTTGTCCCTAGACGTTATCTTTATTATTTATTTTATTTCATTTATAGGTAAGTGAAACAGGCCACTGCGGTCCTTTTTCAGTCATAATATAGTTATGTCAGGAGAAACTGCCTGTGCATTTTCTTGTTAATTTAGGACTGCAATACAAACTTCAATAGACATTTATTTTTGCTGGCCTAATGGTTTAGGCTTCTTAGACTGGTTGCTTTATGCAGCATTTGCAGGCATGGTCTCAAAAGCTGTATTGAGATTTACATGGCTGTTCGGCTAAGGATTTTAATTTGTGAAGCTTGGGACATGCAATGGATCTCATAGGGTGCTGACTTTAAATGTTGTCTCCAGGTCTCACTGTAAACAAATGGCAGTTATGAGACGTCCAATAGCTGAGGGCTGGCAAACTGTCATAATCCTGCAGAGCAGCTAGGAAGAAAATGGAAAGTAACATGCATTGAGAAACTGATGCTACTCTTCAGATAAAATCTGCATGGCTCTATAATACATTTCCTTTGTGAATTAACTGTTGTATGAAAATAATATGTAAGTGGGAACAATAGCAAGGGATTCATTCATGGAGAAAATTCTAAATGTGTAAGCAATAATACCTGACAAGATGTGTAACACACACCCAGAGGTGTTATGCGGCATCGGGCCTCTACATCCCTACAAGGGCATTAATTACACATTAACACACACCCTGGAGGGCATTATTATGCTTAGAGGATGGGCTAGCTGTAAAATTGTTGTGTTTAACTTACTTTTTTTTTAAGAAATATATTGTTTGTATATATTTTTGATGTAAAATAGTTCCTCTGGCTAATGTTTCAAACTTTCGGTAGTTTATGTTAATGGCGTTGGAGGAGGCATTTCACATCAAAAATATACAAAAAAAATATAGTACCTAAAAATAAGTAAATAACTAAAACACAATCATTTTACAGAGATCGCATTCTCTCTTTGTCGTACACAGTCTCTTCTGCTTTTCACACACACATGCACATACACATACACACACAGTCTCATCTGGTCTCATATGTGCATTCACACACACAAGCATAAATCTCAACCTCTTAGCACAAAAAATCTGTGCTAAGCCAAAAATAATGGGGGGACAAAGCCCCAAAAACAGGGACAAATTTTAAGTATTGCTCTTATAAACTTAGAAAGTTGCTAAAATAAAAGTTATTTTATTACAATGCATTTTCTGAAAGATATAAAGCCTGAAGCTCAAATGCCTATCATTATTTAGTCATTTCACTCCTCACTGATTTGCCACAAAACTTCAGAAAACCATAAATTTTATGAAGAACAAGCAAAAAATATGAGGAAAAAATCTGGGTATTCTGCAAAAATTTGGACAGTTGAGAGCTATGCATAAAAGACTGTTCTCTCTCTCTCTCTCTCTCTCTATCTATCTCATACACACATTCTCTTTTGCTATTATACATGCATTTACTCACACACGCAGACAGAAACATAAACACACTCATGCACATACATACACACTTTTTTTTCCTGTTTTATTTTTTTACATTTGCTAAACAGCAAAAGAGCTGCTTAGCGAGTGCAAAGTAATGGTGGCCATTAGTTTTTCTGAAGTCTAGACTCCATGGCAGCTTGATATGCTGCCATGAAGCAGTAGACACATTTTTCTGTGGGCATTACTTGTAAATTAATACCCTCCTGGAGAACATTCGTTCTCCAGTCAGGGTGCTGATGTACAGTTTGCCCATTCTCTAAATTGTTTTAATACGTCTTAATTCCAGATGAGCTGCAGATACACCCACTTTTGTGTTTCTGAGTGGGGATATCTCACAATCCAACTGGGTATGCTATTGGGTATGCAAATGTTATGCTAATTCAGATGTTTGTCTTGAGTGAGTATACTTACTTTTCAAAAGCCTTTGTCCTGATGGTTTATGCCTGCAAGTTTTGAGATGTATACAATTTGTTCAGTTCAGTTAATCTCTATAATTAACAATGATTTCAAGGTAAAATGACTGTCCCAGTCTGTGGTAGAATGCAAAACCTATGCAGCTTTTATGTCTATAGACTGATGTAAAATTCAAGGGCAATGTTGAACTAAAACAGTATGACCTTAAGTAATACGCAGTTAGAACCTTAAATAATACATAAATTGAAGACCACAAGAGAACACAGCACAGTATGGTTCCATTAGGTATACCATGTGTACTTTCCTGATTAATTAATGTGGCAGAGAAACCTCTTACGTTTTGCAGCATATACCCTAATTCTAGGGCAGAAAAGGTCTCAAAATGCAAACAACAATTAGAAACAGCTTATTGCATTGCTGCCACTTTTACAATGTATTGCATGCCTGCCTTGCTAAATCAAGTTTGTGTACTCTTTTGTTGTTATTAATCCTGTTTTTTGTTCTCATTTCACTTTCTTAGAGAATATTGAATTATGCTGTAAAAATACACTGCTAATCACTGTATTATTCTATTATTTCTACCATTGTATTCCATGATCCAACGTTTGCATCATCAATGAAAATAGAAACCGCTTTTTTCTCAGGATATTTGTTCAATTGACAAAGCTTAAATAAAGAATATATGTGCATATGAATCAAGTGATTTATAATTAAGCTAACAACAATGCAAGTTCTATATAAATGATCCCAGAATCCTTATATCATAAAAATGGGCTTAGATAAAGTATTCATTTATTTTTGACCTAGCTGGTACCCAATAATCTAATGTCTAACAACATCACTACCATTGCATTTAATAGCTGGAGACCTAGATATTTCATTCCTTATCAGTTTCAGTAAATGAGTTCATTAAAATGTCTAAACCTACCCAGGCTAATATCTCAATATCTAAGTATAAATTGTTAATTAAATGAAGTTCTTAATCTAAAACCAGAACGTGCCATGTAGAAAAAAAGTATTTCTTGACAGGAAAGGTTTTTTTAAAGTATTAGCAGCTGACTTTATCCTTTGCTTCACTATACCTCCATGCTGTATGTAGCTATGAATATCTAACTTATCCAGGTCAGACACAAGTGTCACAAAACTGCAAGTTTGCCGTTATTAGTTGACTAAGGGAACAGTGCTTCAAGAACCTACTGACTAAGGGAACAATGCTTCAAGACCCTACATTCTGTCAGTAATCCTGATTTAGTTATGACTTACAGTTAGGGATTTTGGACTTTAGTAGATTACTGTCCCACAAAGATAAAGCTTCTAAAACTTACTTCATAATAACTGTTAACATTTCAGAACTCAGCCTTCTTCAAATTACCAGAATAAAAACATTTCTGAAACTTCCAAGTAGACACATTCATTTATTTATATGCCTTTGTTTACTGGGAAAGTCCAACTGGCAAGTGAACTTTTTTTCAGTGGAGGCGCTGGGAGAAAAGCTCGAGAATTACAATAATACATGAGACAGAGTAAAAAAAAAACAGAAACATAAAATTATATGAGAAATAAAATCATAAAGCAAACACATATCTGTGGCACTCATTCATGGTAAATTGTGCAGTCCTCTCACATTTACCTATTGGTTAAACCAGAAGAATATAGATGGGGAAAAGAACACTAGGTATGTTGTAAGAAGGAGTTTTAGAGAGTATTTAAAGTGAGTATAGTTAATTCCGTTAAAGCTAGATTAAGTGGTATAGGAATAGTCAGTAATGGATATAATGACTTCAGCTGTTTGAAAGCATTGGCAAGTACTGGCATGGCCATCTATTAGATGTAAACACGAACCCAAAGGAGCATTTACTGCCAAGACAAGAACAAAAATGAAATGCACCAGCTCCACAAGGCACATGACCTGTCAAGAATTCCACAACATATTGAAATAAATAAAGAGCTTTATCATCCAAAAAAATCAGGACTTCATCACAACTGATTTTGCAAAATATCACAGGTTTAAATAACCAGTTAGTAGTAAAATAACTAAAAGATTACCCAGGTTTAAACTGCACTTGCCCAATAAAACAACATAAGTAAATAAATGAATTAATATCTATACTGCAGATGAAATACTTTTTAAGTTAGTTATAAAAGTAATATTCTGAAAAAAAATTGTTTTTGTTGTCAGATAAGCAGGTAACAACTCACCATTCCAAAGAATTTAACAAAGAAGAATGGATAAATGGTGATAAGAAACACACATACTGCAGCAGAAATTTAAAATTTGTTGTTGTTGTTGCTTTCAGCTTTTCCCGGTTAGGGGTCGCCACAGCGGAACTCTGGTCCGCTAATGATTGACAGTTGATTTTTACGTGCTGAGTTGCCAGCCCTGATGCACAAGCTTCAACGAAGGTACGCCCATTCACGCATATCTCCACGCAGAAGACGCTCTAGCTGAGAATCGAACCGGACAGCGTCTTTTTATTGAAGTTCATAATTTGGTAGTTTGTAATTTTACCACACTATTAACATACATGCTGTCATTTAACCTTGGACATTGTCCTGCATTAAGCTGCAGTTGCCAAATCAGTTATCTGCAGTCTAATTTCTGTCCCCTTGGGCCTTTGTTGTGTAGGCTGGAAACATGTTCAAGAACAGTAAACAAAAACTTAGAATACTGCACATGCTGCCGAGTATGTCTATATAGTCCATTGTTGTCATTTTTATTTTCTGTACTGTAATTGTGCTCATAAATATGCTTGCATATAGTTTTCTCCATCTTACCCACATAAAAATATGACATTAATCACAGAGACATAAACAGACCACTTCTTTTGTGTCACATGTACATTTAACATTAAAAAGTAATTCGTTTTTAATATGTTCATAGGTGTATACTATGTTAAAGACCACTGGGACCTTTATAAGCCTAGCTATGCAACCCAAATTCAGTAGTATGGCAAGGGTTGGACAAAGGGAGCATGTGCCCCGGGCACAACCAGTCAGAGGGCACAGTCTGAGTTCCATTCCTGGATTTTTTTCTGTACTGTCATTTCAGAAATGCTGGATTAGAAAGCAATTATTTTGTGCTGTTACTGGTAGGGAGCAGTCTATCAGAGTGTGTTTCCTTTTTTTTTTCTCTCTTTACTATGACCAATGGGGGGTGGGACACTACTTCAGGGACTGGCGCAGGTTGCTGGGAGAGCCAGCTACATCTCTACCCAAATGCATCCCACAAGTCAATGTGCAGTGCATTAGGTTATTTTAAGGGGTGTAGGTTAGTTAGGGCATGAATTAATGGCTGCCTCTGTCCATCAGCAACATAGGTGTCTGACCAGGGGTGAATTTCTGATTTCCTATCCACTGGTCTAAATTGCACTGGAATAGAGTTAGGGAGGTCTCTGATTCCCATGGATGGGAAGCCTATTCCAGAGAATGATGATTCTGTGAGATACATACCTGTCCCTCTGATATATCCTATTTAAGTCACAAACAAAGTTTAAATACTTAGATGTAGTAATTTGGTGCTGTTCATTTTGCATATATGCAAAAGGTCCATTAGAGTGGGATCCAAGGATGCCTTGTATGCCAGGCATAAAATCGCCTCTCAGCAGTCTGCAGAAAACACAATATTGAGATGGGTTTTAAGGTGATCCGCACAGGGCATTGTGTTTACACCCTGTTTTCTTTTTGTGACAAGCCTCTTGTGATGAACCTCTGTGGACATTCCAGTTGTTGCTTATGCCTGGTCAGGTACATACAGAAGGGAGCATTACACTCAATGATGGGTCTGATAAGTGCAAAAATGCAGTGGCATGATAACTTCCCTGAACCCAGATACCATGTCCTTACTTACAAGTTGAGTGACATAGAATGATTTTCTTTCTAACTTAAACACGTTGGTTGAAAGCCAGGTTGCTATTTACATGAGTCTCAAATCTGTGACTATTGTATCTACTTTTATGGGTGTTTACTAATGAGGTAGTTTCCCCCTGGCTGTCCGGCTTCCCAAAAGTTAGTATTATGCATTTTTTGGTATTGAGTTTTAAACCTGACTTTGACACTAGTTATTTTTCTGTGTTAGACCTTCCTGTAGGATGTTAGTATCTAGCTTAATTTTTATGATTGCTCCTAGCTAGCTATCATCTGCAAACACAGTAAGCCAGAGGCCGTTGACATTGGCCCTAACTTCTGAAACGCAGATGCCAAAAAGGACTGGACCCAATACAGAGCCCTGGGGGACTCCACTGGTGACAGGCCTTTTTGATGGTCTCTCTTTAATCCTAACTTCCTGGGTCCTGTATGTGAGCCAGCTGGCTATCCAGTGAGTTATATAGGGGTTTATGCCTAATTCTGATAGTTTGTTTACAATGTGAGAGTGGAATATTGTATCAAATGCCTTAGCTAGGTCAAAGTAGACAGTGCTCCCTATTTTGCCCTCATCCATTGTCTTGGTAACCATCTCAAAGACGTCTACCGGGTTCATTAAGCATGACCTATCTTTGACAAAACCAGAGTGGGTTGGATCCATTATCTGAAGGTTTCCTATGTCATTGTTAATCATTTCCATAATAATTCTTTCCCTGGCTTTACATATGAGACTAGTCAGACTAATGGGTCTGTAGTGCCCATGATCTGTTGATGCTTTGCCATTGTGCAGAGGAATGACCGCTGCACTTCTCCATTTGCATGACATGATGCCTGTGCAAAATCTATGGTTGAATAGTGACTCCAGTGGCCCTGATAGGTCATATTTCAGGAGGTACCCTGGGATATTATCAGGGCTAATCGAAGCTGTATTCTTGGGCTTAGAGAGCACATCTGAGACCTGCTCCCTATTGATAGTTGGAGGAGTTATGTTAGGTGGTATTTCCTGGGGGGTGGCTCAGAGTGAGAGGAGGGTAAAGTTGGAGCTGAATTTGTCAGCCAGAAGATTTGCTATATCTCCCAGTTCTGTGATTGTGGCTCCTTTTACCCACAGTTCTGCACACTGTTGTGTGCTGCCTTTGAGGTTTCAGACATAAAATAAGTAACAAAGGGCCACAACTCCAAAGGCAAACCAAAACTTTAATCTGTGAGCGCATTACAAGTTTAAAACTGATTGTTAAAAGGCATATACATATTTATAAATATATTTACATATACTTTAAAAGAATTTTAAGCACAAAGTGGAGAATTATTGGAGTGCCAAAGATAACAGGTGTGATAGGTGTTGATGCTGTTAAATACTTAAACATATCCAAGTCTATCTGACCGCAAATAAATAAATCATTAATGTAACCTCTTATTTTCCTGTATGCTATATTAAGTTCATTTAAAGACACCATTTCATAACTGTCCTGTTTCAGCATTTCCTCCATTCTACAGTTATACTCATCCTTGGTCATAAATACTAGCCCCCCACCCTTGTCTGGCTTCATGACTCTGATGTTGGCAAGCCTCAAAGCATTTAGTTCCAGTACATTTTCATAAGTCATATTCTTTTGCCCCGCATGAGCATTAGAGCCCTTTAATTTATTTCTAAAATCAATTTCACATATTTTTTTCAAAAAGTGCTAGTGTAGGATGCAAGGGTGGGTTAAAAGTACTAGGGACCCTGTTTTCATTCACATTATTCATTTCACAACCATGAAATAAAAGCTGTAAATTTAATTTACGTATGTAGAGCTTAAAATCCAGCAGTACAGTGCCTATATTTGCTTTCTGCGTTGGTATAAATGTCAATCCCCTTGCTAAAAGTTCAATTAAATTAGGTTCTATAGTCACAGTAGTAAAGTTAAATATATTGAAGTCACCTTGCTGGTTAGCTTGAATAACAGGTTGTCCAGCTGCTTCACCGTGGTTGTATTCCCACCAAAAGTAACAGCTGCTTCACTGTGGTTGTATTCCTCACCAAAAGTAACAGCTGCTTCACTGTGGTTGTATTCCTCACCAAAAGTAACAGCTGCTTCACTGTGGTTGTATTCCTCACCAAAAGTAACAGCTGCTTCACTGTGGTTGTATTCCTCACCAAAAGTAACAGCTGCTTCACTGTGGTTGTATTCCTCACCAAAAGTAACAGCTGCTTCACTGTGGTTGTATTCCTCACCAAAAGTAACAGCTGCTTCACTGTGGTTGTATTCCTCACCAAAAGTAACAGCTGCTTCACTGTGGTTGTATTCCTCACCAAAAGTAACAGCTGCTTCACTGTGGTTGTATTCCTCACCAAAAGTAACAGCTGCTTCACTGTGGTTGTATTCCTCACCAAAAGTAACAGCTGCTTCACTGTGGTTGTATTCCTCACCAAAAGTAACAGCTGCTTCACTGTGGTTGTATTCCTCACCAAAGGTAACAGCTGCTTCACTGTGGTTGTATTCCTCACCAAAAGTAACAGCTGCTTCACTGTGGTTGTATTCCTCACCAAAAGTAACAGCTGCTTCACTGTGGTTGTAATCCTCACCAAAAGTAACAGCTGCTTCACTGTGGTTGTATTCCTCACCAAAAGTAACAGCTGCTTCACTGTGGTTGTATTCCTCACCAAAAGTAACAGCTGCTTCACTGTGGTTGTATTCCTCACCAAAAGTAACAGCTGCTTCACTGTGGTTGTATTCCTCACCAAAAGTAACAGCTGCTTCACTGTGGTTGTATTCCTCACCAAAAGTAACAGCTGCTTCACTGTGGTTGTATTCCTCACCAAAAGTAACAGCTGCTTCACTGTGGTTGTATTCCTCACCAAAAGTAACAGCTGCTTCACTGTGGTTGTATTCCTCACCAAAAGTAACAGCTGCTTCACTGTGGTTGTATTCCTCACCAAAAGTAACAGCTGCTTCACTGTGGTTGTATTCCTCACTAAAAGTAACAGCTGCTTCACTGTGGTTGTATTCCTCACCAAAAGTAACAGCTGCTTCACTGTGGTTGTATTCCTCACCAAAAGTAACAGCTGCTTCACTGTGGTTGTATTCCTCACCAGAAGTAACAGCTGCTTCACTGTGGTTGTATTCCTCACCAAAAGTAACAGCTGCTTCACTGTGGTTGTATTCCTCACCAAAAGTAACAGCTGCTTCACTGTGGTTGTATTCCTCACCAAAAGTAACAGCTGCTTCACTGTGGTTGTATTCCTCACCAAAAGTAACAGCTGCTTCACTGTGGTTGTATTCCTCACCAAAAGTAACAGCTGCTTCACTGTGATTTTCTTCACCAGAAATAACAGTCCCAGGCTCATTTTCATTTTCTTCAAGCTGTATTTCCCAGTTTACTACTATCTCCGTTTGTTGTAGTGGTTGTTTTTCCGCGATTTCGCCTTCTTTTTGATGCCTCCTCATTGCATTTGGCCGTTGTTGTATGTAGAAACACAAAAATTTTGTTACCCTGAAACTCCATTGATGTTTCTCCCTTGCAAACGCTCACAAAATGGTTAACAGTCAGTATTCTATGTTCTGATGAAGCTCAGGATTTACCTGGGTAAAAGCGCTTAACTTGGATTGTGGTTTTACTGCATTTTATTGCATTGTCATTTTTACCATTGCAATCAACTGTGTGCAATATTAAAAGGAGGTTTTGTGGCTCATGAGTGGTGTTGTGCTTTTTATATCTAAAAAAAAAACCTTATAGTTGTCCTTGGCCTGGTCCACTATCTTCACCTCAAAATTTGCTTTGCTGGACTTAATTAGTCTTCATAGTTCTCTATTCAGTTTGATGAGAGAGTTTTTATCTGTTTTGGTATTACACTTTCGAATGTTAGCTATGACATTTTTTCTTTTATTGCATAACCTGTTTAATTTTGGATTCCACCAGGGTGTTTTTTTTGAATTAGTTTTGGGCTTACTTCAGGTAGACACAGCAGCCTCTATGCATTTATTGACATGGTTGTACAGAACTTCTGTGAATAATTCCACACAGGCTGCTGTGTTGTCTAGGTTTGGAGGGGCTTGAAATTTTGGTTTTCATGTAATAAAAGGTAGTTTGCCTTGGAGTAGTTTCTAACCGTTACAGGTTTTGCTAGGATTACAGCATTGATTCTTATTTTGAAGGAGAATGCTTTGTGGACTGACTTTACGAGAGACAACATGACCTGGGAGGGGGAGGGTTGCAGCATTTTCCCTTATTTGTGAATACCAGGTCCAATATGTTTGTACCTCTAGTAGTTATATACACTAACCAGTCCAGGCTTTTTGTGTTTACAAAATCTAGGAATCTCTGCACCTGCAAATTTGGAGTCATGTAAGATTCCCAGTTTATAGAGGGATAATTAACGTCCCCTATGAGTATAGTATTTGGTTGAATATTGAGCATTTTCAATAGGTTTAAGTATTAGCTATGGGTTTTATGGAACATAGAGGGTAACCTATAGCTTGCTAGGATATGGTACAGGACTTTGTCTATGGTAATCTGGATGTGCCGGAACTCCAGTGTGTCATCCTGTTTAACCAACCTAGAGGTATGCTTGTTACTGATGTAAACTGAGACACCTCCACCTTTAGTCTCTGTCTGTGCAGTTGCTGAACTAAATGAGTAGAAAACACTGAAGTCTTGCACTGCCTAGGTGCTCTCTGTAGTTTTAAACCATGTCTCGTTAACTGCATAGATGTCTGCATTCTCCAAGGTGAGGAGAGTTTAGACAGAATGGAGCTTCTTGTTCAGACTGGCATTGAGCAGTAACACCTTTAGATTTCCTTGGGTAGATTTTGCTATTTTGAAAGGTTTGCCAGTTTGGTATTGCCTAAAAAAGGCTCTGTGGGGAGGACAGTGTTTTAGCCAATATTCACAAACCTAGAGGGAACAGGTACAGACGATCCTTGACAAAGCAACTTAGCTTGTTAACCATGCCCTCCCATGTTGACAAAAATGATATCCCCCTAGAATGACACCATTAGCTAAGCCAATTGTTAAAGTCAACCATCTTCTGTTCATATTGTGGCATCATCCTTGGTGAAGGCAGAATGTTGTTCAATGCTTAGCGCATACCAGTCTGTGACACATAGGCCAAGAGCTCCATAATGTCTCACTTCATATGGTTTAGGGAGGTACATCTAGGGTCATTTGCACCTACATGGACTATAACTGAAGTGGTACCTGTGGTGAAATAACTTGAGAGCATGTGTAACTTGGTGGATCCTAGCCCTGATAGGCAACTGACCATTATTTTCTCCTTGTTTGGTCTGTTGAGTAGGTGTGGGTATAAGTATGCCATACAATGGAATCCCATATGACTATAGCCCTGGCTTGCCTTATGGGCTTAGGAGTTGAGGCTCCACTGGGTGTGGCTGTATGTGCAGTGAAAAGTGTTGTTTCTGTTGAGTGCTTTCAGTTTTGCTGAGGAGAGTTTTTGAAGGTGGATGCCTGGAAGGTCTTTGGGGATTGGGAAGATCGTAGTTAAGCACCACAGCATAGGTAGGTCTATGGGTGAGGTAAATACTGTGTGTGGTGGGTATAGTATGTGTGTCTCTTGATGTGTTAAGCTTCCGTTTTGGCCCTGTATTGATTAATTCACACTGTCTGTAATAACTACATTTCACTAATAGGTTCATAGGTAGGTACTATGCTATCGGCCCTAGGGCCCATACAAGCCTAGCCAAAAAATGTACCCTGGCTTTCACCACCCAAGAAAATTATTTTCCTGTGTCCCTGTTGAGCAGAGCCACAGAAGTGATCCCCGGGGTGAATTTCCCATTTCCCATCCAATCAAGATTTTTTGTGAAGAGTGCTAATGAGGAGCTCTGTTTGACATAGATAGGTAGTCTGTTCCAGAGTATGGGAAGTCTCTGGGACAGGAATCTATCCCTCCAGCATGTTCTGTTCATTGTGGTGACAAGGTTAAGGTCCCTAGACCGTGTAGCTCGGAGGGATTGGGATTTCTTTTAAGTGTAGCATGTCCAACAGCTCTGGGTTTGACATAGCTTTGTATGTTAGGCAGAGATCGCCCCTGAGTAGGCGATATGCGATGGAGTAAAGCTGTAGTTTTTTGAGACGGTCTGCATAGGGCATCTGTTTGAGGCCAGTAATCCTCTTTGTGAGGTATTTCTGTGGTCTTTCCAGTTGTTGTAGATGTCTTGTGAGGTACATACCAAAAGGGGCGTTGTACTCTATAATGGGTCTAATGAGTGATGAGTAGAGGGGAACAATGACCTCTTTTTTTCTGGATGAGAATCCTTTTGTGATGAGATGAGCCACGTAGAAGGATTTCCTGACCACTGTGGTGATGTGATTATCAAAGGAGAGACTACTGTCCACCTGTGTCCCAAGGTCTCTTATCACATTTTCAGCATTAAGTAGACTACCAGCTATGTGGTAGTTCATGGGTACAGAGTTTTTACCAAAGGGGATGACAATACACTTTTTGGCATTGAGCTTCAGGCCATGGCTTTGACACCAGGTATCTGTCTCAGTGAGGCCCTTTTGTAGTTTGTCCACATCATTAGGAGTTTCGATTATGGCTCCTAGTTTGCAGTCATCTGCAAACTTTGTTAGCCAAAGACCTTCTGTGTTGGCCTGCACTTCAGGGAAGTAGATACCAAACAGGAGAGGACCCAGGACTGAACCCTGTGGTACACCACTTGTCACTGGTCTGATGTGTGATTTGGAATCCGCTACTTTCACAGTGTGGGTTCTGTCCGTGAGCCAGTTGGCAACCCATCTTGTGACATAGGGATTTATACCTAGTTTAGTGAGCTTATCTATAATTCCAGAGTGGGGGATGGTGTTGAAAACCTTGGCGAGATCTAGATAAGCTGTGTGAACCATTTTACCCTCATCTATGGCTTTGGTGACTGCTTCAAAGAAGTCAATCAGGTTTAGGAGACATGATCTGCCTTTTACAAATCCAAACTGAGTAGGGTCCAGAGTTTGGAGATTACCAATGTCTTTGTTTATGAGTTCCACGATGATACATTCCATGGCCTTGCAGACCAGGCTCGTCAGGCTAATGGGGCGGTAGTTCCCGGGGTCCGCCGTGGCTCCCACTTTGTGGAGTGGGATCCCTTTATATTGCTTATATTACCAGTTGCTTTAAGTGCATGTAATTCTAATTTTTCCTTTATATTTATATTTATATGCCTCTTATATTTAAAATGTGGACTTTCACCCAATGTTTCCAGGGCTCCATCAAAGCAACTAAAATTTTTCCACTTCTCTTTTATGTTTTTTATAGTGCTGGTATCAGACCCCTACTTGAGTCCCATCATTCTACTAAAGTTACCACTGTTAACAGATGCTTTTTTAATTAACAGGACTGCTAATAACTGATAGAGAGTCTCTCTGAATTGATTTATATTTGGTCCCTCTGCCTTCCAGGATTTCATCCCTCAATGTTGATAAAATCTGGTAGGGATACCATCTCTTTTGAAATATACTTGTCAACATTTCCAGCTCATTTTTTAATGTGGTATCATCCAAAATTATCCTTGCAAGCCTCACCATCTGGCCTTTAACCAGCCCTTTATTTTGCCCAAAATTGTGGTAACTTTGAAAATGCAAATTTGAATTAGAGAAGGTGGGCTTTCTGTAAATAGTAGTAACAACCATACCTGTTTCAGTGTTCTTGCTGATGGTAATGTCGAGTTTATTTTTACATGGGACATACTGTAAGTGAATTTCAAAATAGTAGTCTTATCTACGTATTGCAGAAAGTCTCTTAGTGTCCTCTCAGCCATTACAAAAACTAAAAATATTTTCTAAAAATTTTAGTCATATATAAAAATATTTGGAAAAAGGAGAGATGAAAACATATTTCTGTTTTCAATACCATATAATTAGATTGGCATGGGGTGGGAGCACACGCTGACCCCAAAAGTCACTCCACACTTTTGTTTAAAGAATTCTCCTTTGAAGTACATAAAATTATTGTCCAATACAGTTTCCATAGGTGTCATAAAAGCATCAATATCCTCATTGGAAATAAAATCACATTTGAATGGACCACAAGGAACCATTTTAAACTTTTAGATGTAGGATAACAGAAAACAAATCCACTATCTCTATGTTGCAAAAGAGAGTAAAATCCCATGAGTGAAGGAGCTCCCTGGTCAGCCTCAGTAAAAAGCTGAGATCCCTTATAAGATCCTCCAAAAGCTAGTTATGAAAACAAAATTGCCACTAATTCTAAGGACAACCACAAAGCATTCTATAGCTATGTCAAGAATCTCGATGGCAATACCCAGATCTGCTCTGAGTTACAGCACAAAGGCACAAAAATTACAGAACCAACTGATATTGCCAACATCCTGGCAGATAGGTTCAGTGCTAACTTTACCCCCCACCCCCTAAAGGGCCCATATCAATACAGGAAGAATGCAGATTCCCTGTAATCACAATTACACAGGTAAAAGCTGCACTCTCTAAAGCCAAAAACACAGCATCCATGGGACCGGACAACATCCCAGGCTGTGTTTTACACGAACTTCAGAACGAACTGGCTCCCCACTTAAGCACCATGTTCAATAATAGCCTTGCATCAGGCTTTGTGCCCACTGAATGGCGCACAGCAACAGTTATCCCACTCCACAAAGGAGGAGCCACCACTGTTCCCGGGAACTATCGACCTATTAGCCTGACGAGCCTAGTCTGCAAGGCCATGGAACGTATCATCATGGAACTCATAAACAAAGACATTGGTAACCTCCAAACTCTGGATCCCACCCAGTTTGGGTTTGTGAAAGGCAGATCATGCCTCCTGAACCTGATTGACTTCTTTGAGAAAGTCACCAAAGCCATAGATGAGGGTAAGGTTGTTCACACAGCCTATCTTGACCTTGCCAAGGCTTTCAACACCATCCCCCCTTCTGGAATTATAGCTAAAGTCACTAAACTAGGTATAAATCCCTACATCACAAGATGGGTTGCCAACTGGCTCACTGACAGAACCCACACTGTAAAAGTTGCAGACTTAAATCTGACCTCAAAGCAGTGACAAGTGGAGTACCACAGGGTTCCGTCCTGGGACCTCTCCTGTTTGGTATCTACTTCTATGAAGTACAGGCTAAGACAGAAGGCCTCTGGCTAATGAAGTTCACAGATGACTGCAAACTAGGAGCCATAGTCAAGTCCCCAAATGATGTCGACATCCTACAGAAGGGCCACACTGAGACAGATGCCTGGTGTCAGAGCCATGGCCTCAAGCAATGCCAAAAAGTGCAGTGTCATCCCCTTTGGTAAAAATACTGTACCCATGAACTACCACATAGGCAGCGATCTACTTAACACCGAATGTGTGATAAGAGACCTTGGGATCCAGGTGGACAGTAGTCTCTCCTTTGCTAGTCACATTGCCACACTATTCAGGAAGTACTTCTACGTGGCACACCTCATCATAAAAGGGTTCTCATCCAGGAAAAAAGAGGTCATTGTTCCCCTCTACTCGACACTCATTAGACCCATTATAGAGTACAATGCCCCTTTTGGAATGTGCCTCGCAAGACATCTGCAGCAGCTGGAAAGGTCACAGAAGTACCTCATAAAGGGGATTACTGGCCTCAAACAAATGCCTACACTGACCGCCTCAAAAAACTCCAGCTTTACTCCGTAGCATATCGCCTACTCCGAGGTGATCTCTGCCTAACATATAAAGCTATGTCAAACCCAGAGCTGTTGGACATGCTACACCTAAAGAAATCCCAAACCCTCTGAGCTACACTCTCTAGGGACCTAAACCTTGTCACCACAATAAACAGGACAAGCTGGAGGGATAGATTCCTGTCCCAGAGACTTCCCATACTCTGGAACAGGCTACCCATCTATGTCAAGCAAAGTTCTTCATTAGCACTCTTCAAGAAAAATTTTGATGAGTGGATGGGAAATAGGAAATACACCCCGGGGATCACTTCTGTGTCTCTGCTCGACAGTGGCACAGGAAAATAAGTTTCTTGGGTGGCATAAGCCAGGGAATCTTGTTGGCTAGGCTTACGTAGGCCCTTGGGCCGAGAGCCTAGTACCTACCTATGAACTTACCTACCTATGAACCCTCCTCCCTTATCAGGCTTCATAATCTTGTTGTGCTTGTTGCCCACTAAATTATAAAATAAGCTATTATGTTGTACAATAATAATACTTTTTCTGTGTGCAAGTTCTAATATCCTTTTCACATGACAACAGGGTGACTGGGGGGGGGGAGCACTGCTCCTAACAAATGTATCATGCCTACTGTTGTTGTTACTATTGTTTTTCTCTTTGTTCTTAAAATAGAAAGCTAAATTCAACTGTATAGTGAAAAGTTTTAATTCAAGCAGGGCATCAGCTATGTCATTTTGTTGCAAGTCAGTGGCATTTATTACTGACCAAACCAGAAGCATTCCGAAACTAAACATTATTATCCAAATGCTTTGATCTATCATAAGTTTGCCCTGAGTGATTAGGAAAACAGGAATGAGCCCTGGGAATGCAGAATTCTGGTGGTTCCTTCATTCCAGCAGAGATATTTGAAGCTGCATTGTTGAAGCTATTGGAATGTTGATAGCACCTGAAATATTAGCCAAAATGCTTTCAGGTGGCAATAAAGGCCATGTAATCAAAATTGCTTGGGGAATAGTGTTCTGAGTAGCCACCACCTGAGCCAATAATTCAACATGTTTGGTCAACTTCACAGTTAGTTGTTTAAATTCATCTCCAGTAAAGTTAATGTCACTGCTGGCTAGCTGTACTAATCAGCTGTTTTAGTTATAACAATGCGTTGGAGTAAGGTGGTAGAACTGGTGCACTGGTTTCACTGTTAATTCATTGACAAGCTAATCAGTTTCCTTTCTACCTTGCTTAATTTCCCCTGCATTTAAAACATACTGACAAAATGATTTTAAAGAAGGAAAGCCATGTCCTAACATTAGCATTATGCCTTGTACTACAACATACTGAAGAATGGGTTCAATATTGCATAATTTAATTTTGCTTTTCTTCTGGGCTGTGCTTGGTTCTGCATTATGATAACTGTTGTAGATTTTGCATTACTATGGCGACATTTCTGATTCTCACTTAAATTGTATCATTGCTATTTGAATCTTGAATGCTTTATTCTCCTTACTTTGTAATAAGCCCCTTTTCACACTAGAAAGAAACCAGTCTTTCCTAGGTCACCCAGTGTGTGTGTGTGTGTGTGTGGGGGTGCTCGCATGTGTGTACAAACTTGCTTATGCTCACAGACATTTATATGTCTATTGAATTCATCTTTAGGTTTCTCATTCTATAACCAGTTTCTTATAGTGACTACAAATTTGTGAATTTATACTACAGATGTAATGTGAATAATGAAGGAGAATTGAGACTAGGGGTATATCTATGAGGAACATTTTGTTTCTTTTCTGTTTTACATTTAAAGCAAAGCAGAGGACATTTTAGTCATGATGAAGTTTAAATGATGAAAGACAGCATTCCATGGAGGGATAATGTCAAAATAAACATTTTGTTGATTTGGCCCATCTTGATTTGTTGTTGACCTGTTAACAGTAGCATTCAGAGTTCTGGTTCAGTTCTTGGCTGCAGTGCCTTCTCCATGGAGTCTGCACATTCTTCCTGTGTCCAAATGGATTTTTGCCAGGTGCTTCATATTCCTGTCTCATCCAAAAGGCATGATATAAGGGAATTGGCATTCCTCCAAATTGTCCATAAGTGTGTGCTGTGTGCAAGTGATTGTGGGTGCGTTCTGCAGTGAGTTAGTGTTTCATTCAGGATAAGTTCCTCTGCTTTGCACACAGTGAGTGCCAGGACAGGCTTCAACACCCCCATGAACCTGAAGTCAGTTAATCGAGTAATCACAGAATGAAGGAATAAATGTATGATATATTTTATCACTTCTAGTCTGCTGACCAGTGAACAATCAGACCTATTTTTTTCTGTTTTTTTTTTTCTCTTTAAGTTCTACTGAATAGAAAACAGCATAATAGATGAACATACAATATTATAGTTTGAAGGCTTTTTCATCCTCTTTCATGAATATTATCCCTAGTAGCTCCAGACCTTTACAGACTGATGACTCCATCTGTCTATCAGTCTCTGCTGGGGATTTGTAGTTATAGCATATACATACCTCTCAACTGTCATTTATGGTATCAGTGAATAATGTCCAGACAGAATGTCCAGATTTTTGCCTTGTATTTTCAGTCTGTTTCTCATAAAACTGCTGTATTTTAGCAAATCAATTGCAAATCATTGAGGACTTGAAATCAGAAAATAATTAAAGGCATTTGAGTTTCAGAGTTCATAACCTTCATTTAATGCACAACCTGTTATTCTATCAACTTTCTAAGTTTGTAAGAGCAATATTTAAAAAGTGTCCCTAATTGTGGGCCTTTGTTTCCCCCATTATTTATGGCTTTGTCCAGATTTCTTGCTCTACAATGTTGAGAGGTGTGAGCACATATCCTGGGATCATGTCCCCAACCCTCCTCTCCCCTGAGAGAGGCCAGCAGTCTCACCCTCACCATCCTCATTCCCCAGATGGCTCCCCATGTCCAGACCATTAATTACCTCCAGTCACATGGGTATTAGGACTTCATCATGCTATACCATGGAATCTGCTGTTATTCATGGATACCATAAATGTATCCAGTGTCTGCTGTTCCTCATTGTTATTTGGGGTCAGACTTCAGCTCTTCTTCTGACTGATTATAATTAGCATTACTAGCATTTTACCATAGTACTTATCTGGTAAATTGGCTTGAACCATGGTGCCTGAACACTAATTCAGAATATTTATAGAAAACATAAACTGTATTTTCTTACCCAGAAGAATTCTGATTGCTCGTGTAAAGGTTTATTCATTATTTTCTTTTCTCTACCCTTCTTGCTTTGCCATATAGCCATAGTATAAGTGTTATGAATTCCTGAGATTTAACATAGTGAATATTCATATACATTTATAGTAGTACTGTTAGCTTTCTGAATGCAGCAAGAGGAATGTCCCAAAAAAATAGTCATCATGTAAAGGAAACATTTGAAGAGTCTAAATCTCATTCACAAAATTAAGCTTTCAGGCAAATGTTTATAGTCTTTAATCCTAGAGTAGAATTGTGATGGGGTTTGTTGACTTATTAGTCCCTTTATTTAATTGGATTTTCTTTCTTTGGCTCTTACATTTTGACCATCAAACCTCTACTACACTGCTTGACTGCCTATAGGCCAATTTGGTTGCATTTGGTAAGAGCTCCTTGGCCCATTTGCTCTCATCAAGGCAAGATCTGGGCACTGGGTGAGGTGTTTTTTGGATTAAGCCCTAACTCTCCCCGCATTAACTTAGTACAGCTCTTGTGAGGACATGCAGTGGGCATTAACAAAGTTGACACTCACTTTCTTAGATGGCATAAACCATCAGAATAATCCTGCATCCAGCAAATGTAAGGCACTCGAGTAAGCTTCCTTGGCCTCTGCCAGACAAATTGCCCCACATCTTCCACCAGAGACCGAGACAGACAGAAAAGTAGGCTAAGCATTACTTGTCTTTTTTACCAACACCATCTTCAACAGATGCCCAATTTGCCAAGTAAACTCAGATCATCTGGGTCATAGTCAGGGCTTTATACTTCCACACCAAAGGAAACAGCTATTTAATCTCATAATTACAGAGAAGGACTTCTTCAGTAGTGTATCCTATAGCAACACTAACACTCAGTTTTGTAAGAAGCTAGAAAAGTCAGTAGTAGGTTTCCTACTGAATGCTGTATTTTCTGGCTTTATTTCTTCAGAACATATAATTAACTGGGAGCTTACTTCTTTTTTGTAAACCTTTTGTAAACCGTTAATCTATACTATGTTATCGTCATGAATGCTGATTAATATAGAGTAAAACTTTATACATACTGTCCAGTTATTGGTGGGTGTTTTTGTGTACATGTGTATATGTTTAGTTAACTTTTACATTGTTTGTTTCTTTCGGCTTTTCCTGGTTAGGGGTCGCCACAGCAGAACTCCGGTCCGCTAATGATTGGCAGTAGATTTTTACGTACTGGCTTGCCGGGCCTAACGCACAACCTTCAACGAAGGAATGCCCATTCATGCATGTCACCACACAGAAGACGCTCTAACTGAGAAACGAACGGGCAACGTCTAACTGTGAGGCGACAACGCTACCGCAGCACCACCACCGCGGGTAGTTAACTGTTACATAAATAATCAAATATGCACTGCCTAGTATGGCTATTTAAATTGCTGAATGTATTATAACATTCAGTCTCACATAGCACTATCACAACTTCAAATCACACACATAAACACACAAAGACATACTCGGAGGCTCTGATCAAAAATCTACCAAAACAGCAGAGGCCACCAAAGCAGACACCCAAACAACTGCCTCCACAGGGCACAGCACATGCAACACATAGACCACAGAGTCAGTGTGCCAAACAGTCACAGCCCTTAAGGCCAAACACAATGCCAGACACACTCATCATAGGTGACTCCATAGTCAGACACACTGACGTCCCGCTCACCAGATTGAGTAAGGAGAAGGTCACAGTAAGCTGCCTATCGGGTGCTAGAATCCGCCACATAACGCAAGCACTCAGGTCACTCAACTGCAGGTACAAGTATGACTCAGTCATTGTCCATGCTGGTGTGAACGACCTGAGACGCACCTCCCTGGACTACATGAAAAGAGACATAGAAGAGCTCTCTGATTATGTAGCCCAGGCAGGTATGACCCTGACCTTGAGCAGTATCCTACCTTCACCAAGAATGATGCCACAATACGAAGACAAGATGATCAGCTTTAATAATTGGCTTAAACTATGGTGTCATTCAAAGGGGATCCAATGTCTGTCTGCCTGGGATGACATGCTGGACAAGCCACGCTGCTTCGCAAGGGACGGCTTGCACCTGTCACCCCTAGGCTTCCGGATTTTGGCAAAGGCTCTTGCCACCCCCATTGTGCCTTTTTTAGGCAGGGCTCAAATTCTAAACCTACCACCCTAGAACACAAAAAGGAAAAACTAAGGGTAATGCTGCTCAATGCCAGAAGTCTCAACCTCAAGATGCACGCACTCGAAGCCCTTCTCAGTATGGAGAACATCGATGTCTATGCTGTGACTGAAACCTGGTTCAAGGCTCCTGAGAGCACCCCGGCACTATCAGGTTTTACCTCATATCATGCATTCCGGCCCCAAAATCCGGACAACACCAAGAAAGGAGGGGGGTGTCCATATTCATCAAGGACACCCTCACCTCAAGGTTGGTGGCAATGCACGATGCATCAGAAACCATCCAGGTGTAATTAACCGTTGGCAAGACTGCACTGCAGTTCGTAGCCTGTTACAGGCCACCCTCTCAAACTCAGGAACCTCACACAGCTTTCCTGAAAACACTAGAGGGGATAAATATATCTCCAAACACCATCATACTGGGTGATTTCAACTATCCAAATATAGACTGGAATCACTACTCAAGCCCCAACACTCTAGCCCAAAGGTTCCTAGAGTTCATAAACTCAAATGCCATGGAACAACTAGTCACCATCCCCACAAGAGGAGAAAACATACTAGATCTCATCATCACAAACATGGGGTCACAATGTTCAACATCAGAAGTATACCCATCATTGGTGAGATCAGATCATAAACTAATCTCACTGGAAGTCCACATCCCGCCCCCACCCCAGATAAAAAAGACCACAGTGAAGAACTTCTCAAAAGCCGACTTCACACTCCTAAAGACTGGTGTGGTCTCTTTCAAGGCCCCCGAGCCAGCGGAAACCATTACTCAGACCACTGAATCACTTACAAATGCCTTCTACCAGCACCTACAGGACTGCATGGACCAGGCAATCCCAAACAAAACAAAGACTCTTTGTACCAAAGGCAAGCGTCCAGTCTGGTGGACCCCAGCCATAAACAAGCTTTACAACAAAAGGAAGAAGCTACTACAAGATAGAGCAAAATCCGTAAAAGGGAAGACACCCCTGATCATTATAAGTAAAAAACTGAGATCTCTCATAAAAGCATCCAAGGCAAATTTTGAGAGAAAAATCGCTAAGGACTCAAAAGACAATCATAAGGCCTTTTTTAGCTATGTTAGAAACCTGGGAGGAAACTCCCAGATATGCTCAGAATTAGTTCAAAATGACGTAAAAATCACTGAACCTACAGACATTGCCAACATACTGGCTGACAGGTTCAGTGCAAATTTCTCCCCCCCCAAAAGGAGAGATATCTATACCAGAGGATTGTAGTCCCCCAAACATCTCAAATGCTCAGGTGAGAACTGCTATCTCCAAGGCAAAAAACACAGCATCCATGGGACCAGATGGTGTCCCCGGTTGTGTGCTCCACGAACTCAATGAGGAATTAAACCCGCAACTAGGGCAGCTGTTTAATCTTAGCCTCACCTCAGGATACATACCCAAGGAGTGGCGGACGGCAACGGTGGTCCCACTTCATAAAGGAGGTGCCTCCACCGACCCTGGAAACTACCGTCCCATCAGCTTGACAAGCCTGGTCTGCAAAGCTATGGAGAGGATCATAATGGAACTCATAAATGAAGACATAGAGGACTTGCAGACTTTGGATCCAACCCAGTTTGGCTTTGTCAAGGGCAGATCATGCCTTTTAAACTTGGTTGACTTCTTCGAAACAGTCACCAAGGCCATTGACGAGGGCAAGGCAGTCCACACAGCCTACCTCGACCTGGCAAAGGCTTTCGACACAATACCCCACTCGGGTATCATTGAAAAACTCACCAGCTTAAATGTAGACCAATACGTCACTAGATGGGTTGCAAACTGGTTAAGTGACAGAACCCACAGGGTCAGAGTTGCTGGCGCCATGTCAGACTCCAAGCCTGTCACAAGTGGCATCCCACAGGGCTCAGTCCTGGGCCCACTTTTGTTCGGCATCTACTTTTCAGATGTACAAGCAAACACAGGAGGATTATGGCTGACAAAGTTTGCAGATGACTGCAAACTGGGCACCATAGTTGAAAACCCATCTGACACAGACATCCTTCAGAAGAGTCTCATAGAAACGGATAACTGGTGCCAGAACCATGGCCTAAAGTTAAACGCCAAAAAATGCATAGTCATACCCTTCGAGAAAAACAAGGTTACCCCTAGTTACCATATAGGTGGCAATCCACTAAGCACAGAAGAGGTTATCAGGGATCTGGGGACCCAGGTTGACAGTGGCCTTTCGTTTGACACTCACGTTGCCAAAGTAGTTAGAAAGACCTTCTACATTGCCCACCTGATCATGAAGGGATTCACATCTAGATCAAGGGAGGTCATCGTTCCCCTGTACTCATCACTCATCAGACCAATGATTGAGTACAATGCCCCATTCGGAATGTATCTGACCCGACACCTGCAGCAATTGGAAAGGCCCCAAAAGTTCCTCACCAAAAGGATAAAGGGTCTCAACAATATGTCTTATGCTGCCCGACTGAAGGAACTCCAGCTCTATTCAGTCGCCACCGCCTGCTCAGAGGTGACCTGTGCTTGACATACAAGGCCATGTCCAACCCGGAATTAATGAACATGCTTCACCTCAAAAAATCTAAATCCACCAGAACTACAAGGGCAAGAGACTTAAACCTCAACACAACTATTAATAGGACGTGCTGGAGGGACAGATTCATCACCCAGAGACGCCCTATGCTGTGGAACAAAATCCCGGTACATGTGAGGCAGAGCACCTCGCTGGCCTTGTTCAAGAGAAATCTTGACCAATGGATGGGAGATCGCAGGTATACCCCAGGGATAACATCGGTGTCACTGCTTGACAGAGGCACAGCAAAATAATGGGCATAATATCCGTCAAACTAAAGGGGTGGCGAAAGCCACAAAACTCTGGGCTAGGCTTGTAAATGCCCTAGGGCAGATAGCCTAGTATGAACCTATGAACCTATGAACAAATGTCTTTGCATATTAAACTTTTATTTTGTTCAAAGATATGAGACTGTTAGAATACAGTTAGCTTGTTAGGATGGTATGTTGTTCTGTCTTCTTCAGTTTTGTGCCAGTATCTCTCAAGAAGGATTCGATAGACTTGGTATTCTTTTGCCTCAGGTTAGATGTTTTAGAGGGTATGTTTTAGAGGGTGGAAAGACATTTTTCTAATATCAGGTTATTGGACAGCTTGCTCAATACTAGCATTGTTTTCTCCTTTCATTTGAGTTCATATGTTCTGTGAGACATGGGGTGACAAAAAGGACAAATGTACTAAAAATATGTATATTCCTGTATATAAAGCATTCCAAAAAGCCTTAACAAGGGAAGTGAAAGAGTAGCTGTTTTTTTGATAATTTGACACTGACAGCTGCAAGTCTGATTTTTTCCAAAATTGTACGGATTAAAGTAATTGTTATTAGTACCAGAATGCATGTTCATCGGCTGATGCAGATTATTTTTATTAATTTATTATATATGTTAAATGAGAATGCCCATTCAGATAGTTCCATTTTCACTTACTGAATCTCTAAGACTGAAAAATTTAGAAAGAAACAGATGAACCTAACACAATTAACTTTGCTTTGGATTTTTTACTGGGCAATTTGAATTTCCCAGTTGTTTGTTTAAACACTCCCTGTTATATTACTTTGAACTTATACAAGTCTGTTTTTGACTGTGTTAGCAGGAGTTATCCTATCTAATTGGTCAGTCTTTAAAATAACACTAAGAATATTCCAGGTAACATCCTTTCTAGAAGGCATTTCATATTCCAGGGTTTATTATAGGGCCTCTTACAATGAAATGTTTCTGTTTTTATATTTGAGAACTGTGAAACTGAGTGTTCCTATTTTCACATCAGAGAACTGAGAAACTAAATTCAAAGAACAAGGTCCATTTGAATAATGGGATTTTTTTTCCATATTAAACTTTGTTCAGCAACCAATGAATATGTTGCTGGAAGCATCAAATCATAGAGTTGATCTAGCAATGAAAGGAAACCTGCATGATGGGCCAACAAAATCTGACAGCTGATGAAAAGTTGTCCTTTAACAGCATTTAAAACTGTGTTTTTGACCTTAATCAGCTTAAATAAAACAGTTCAAAATTCTCAAAGCTGCAGTTGGAGTACAGAAAGCCACATTAATCTATATTATTTGTAGTAACATTATAATAAAATAATTTTCAAACCACACACACACACACACACACACACACACACACGCACCTTATGAAGTACTAATAATTATACTGATTCTCTGAAGGGCAAAGAATAAACAATATCAAATAATTAATACATTCTCATGGGCTGAAGTAGATTATTTCTAATTGCATGAATAGTTTAGTTCAATTTTCAGTACATCTAACTTGGTAGTTTAATTCAAGTTTTAATTAGTGTCTTACAGGCTTTTCAAGGGATATCTCCTGCTTACCTCACCTCATGGTTGCCCTGGTCCCCCTGTATCTCTGCAAGTCCACTCTCACCACCAGTACTATCAACAGATAAATAGAACACAGTGGAGGGACAGGTTTATAACTCATTGACTGAAATAAGCTCTCCTTGCATGTTAAGCAGTGTAACTCGTTGTCTTCAGTTAAACATAACCTAGATGACCAGATGTATACAAACAAGTTTACTATGAGACTAACTAATATGGTCCTGGTGAAAGGAGGTGTGGCCTGAGGGAGGGTACTGGCGAGGTGTGAATTGTCATAAGATTACGGACCTTGGAATACCTGTGAACCTCTGTGCACCAGTTTGCAGATGTGAGAACCTGCTTCTTTCAGCTACTGAGATCACCAGGACCAAAAATATACTCAGTCTCTTTTGATGATTGCATGACAGTACTATATGCCTGAGCTTTGAACCCTTTTTAAGCATACAAAAATAATCGTGCTTTAGTTTTGTTTGTGTCATTGTATTATATTTAATATCTAGAATGCTTATGGCTCCTTCTCATTAGAAATACCACTGTTTTTCTGCCATGCTAATGATGCCTTCTATTATTTCCAACCATAGAGGAGGGACTGTGTATTGAATGCCTATGGACCTTGTCTTACTATTTCATTTTTTGCTTCACATCATGCCCTCTTATTCTTGTTCTGTCACTTGATCCTTTGCATTATTCAGAGGATTAAATCTCCTTCTATTTTACTCTTATTCTTTTCTAAACTCACTCTCTTCCTTTCAGTAAAACGTGTACCCTACCTTGATTGCATCTTGATCATGGTTCCATGTATTTGCCATATTTCCCTGTCTTTCATATTAACTAGACAATGTCCTTTTTATAAAAATC